>NC_058406.1:91951658-92159200 GCF_002201575.2 Neomonachus schauinslandi | reverse complement strand
GATTTTATTTATTTATTTGAGACAGAGAGAATGAGAGAGAGAGAGAGCACATGAGAGGGGGGAGGGTCAGAGGCAGAAGCAGGCTCCCTGCAGGGAGCCCGATGCGGGACTCGATCCAGGGACTCCAGGATCATGACCTGAGCCGAAGGCAGTCGCTTAACCAACTGAGCCGCCCAGGCGCCCCGAGAGCACAGACTCTTGTCTAAAAGAGAGAGATTTGAGAACTTTGGCTCCAGAAGCTCTTTGTGTAACATAAAAGGTCATCTTTGTTTCCATTATTCAGACATCCTTTACAAATCCTGGCCACCATTGCTTTTTCCTGGTGAATGTATGGGTTATTGTCCAAGTCATTTATCACAGGAGATCAGAGGCCAAAGCTTCAAGATGGTTTGAAGGCTAGATAGTTGAGCTTCTGTTCACCTCAAGCTATGAAGAGGAATTGCACGGGACTATTGATAATGTTATTCTATACCAGAGAGCCCTCCTTTGGAGTGGTTTTTGATTTTGCTGTTGTTCTGGTGTCTTTGTGCCAAAGGGCAAGATCACATCCTGTGTATGGGTCCGCATTCTCCCCTGAAGGTAATAAACATTGTCATCGTCGATAATTCTAGAACATGTGAATATGGAGGCAGGGCTGGACTCCAGAGCATTTCCACTGCAGTTAGGTCACCTGGCCCCTGGAGCATGGGGGTGGGTGTGAGGGCAGGCAGAGAAGTATCCAGGAGAGGACCCCGCTGCAGACCCCAAAAGCAGTGATACTTCACTTTTAACTTCCCTCTTTGGCAATATCCATCTCGTATCACTAAGCCTTCAGCAAAGTCTTAACAAACCTTCTTTCCTGATCTTAGCAATCACTGTATGGAACTGGAGATAGGATCAATCTCTAGGTTGGGCAAAATGGCATGGGGAGGGCAGCAGTCTGTCTTGAGGCAAATGGGCATAACTGCGGAAGGAGAGGGTAGTAGTTTGGATCCCTATGATGATGACAAGCAGCTACCAGAATTGGTCTGTAGAGCATGTAAACACTTCTTAAGGGTTTCTCAGGAATACCTGGAAACAGGAGCCTGGTAAAAGACAGTACTTCTGCAAAGAAAAGAGACAGAGTGGAGACTACAGTGATTTGGGGCATTAAAGTGATGTGTGAGGTTTGGACATTCAGATTACAGTGTATTCTTTCTAGTGCTCACAACCCCCCTGCAAGGTGATTTTATTATCTTAGAGGAGAGTGAGGCTCAGGGGAATGCCAACCTCAGGCTACAGGGCAAGTAAGCGGCAGGTAGGGCTGAGTCCAATGTCAGTCCATTCTGCCACGTTACCTTCCCAAATAAAACTCACTTGGGAGCTTCCTTTCAAGACCGTCAAGAAAGAAAGGCTCATGTCATTTTCTTCTTCTTTCCCTCCAAACTCTGGGAGAATAACCTGTGGAATAATGTGGGGAATGGCAGTTACAGGAAGAAAAGAGGAAAGAAGCCTTTTCTCTTAGCAGAAACTGAGGTGTCTTGTTCTATCCTGTAACTTCCCACTTTCTGACCTACAAATCAATCAGCATCCATACCCATTCTCATCTCCTGTTTTCCCCTTCAAATAAAGTTCTCTTTTCCCTTTTGAAGCCAATCTTGTACCTACGCCTTCTCCCCTCCTCTCAGACCTTGATCCACCTGCCACTCTCATACTTTACATCTCGTCCCTGCTGTTCCCATCCCTAGGCTTATAAATACCTTCTAATCTGTCCCATTTTAACCCACCATTTCAAACCCATATGTCCCTCTAACCAAGCAACAATTAACTTTCCTAATGTTATCTGTACTTCCTCATTCTCAACTGGCTTATATCTCCATTTATGTCACCCTAAGGTCCTAATGAGTATTTTAAAAAATCTTTTAAAATTAAACTCATATAGGGGCACCTGGGTGGCTCAGTCGGTTGAGCCGCCAACTTTTGGTTTCGGCTCAGGTCATGATCTTGAGGTTGTGGGATCCGGCCCCGCATCCAGCTCTTCGCTCAGCACAGAGTCTGCTTCAGATTCTATCTCCCTCTCCATCTCCCTCCAGCTCTCTCTCTCTCTCTCACCACACACACACACACTCTCTCTCAAATAAATAAGTAAAATCTTTTTTTTAAAATGAATAAAATTAAAATAAACTCATATACATAGAGAAAAATGCATGGAAGTGTACAATGCAAAGAATGTTCACACAGTGAACACATCTATGTATCTGCCACTAGGTAAAGAATTAGGACATTCCCAGCACCCCAGAAGCCCTATGGTATTCTTCCAATCATTACTTCCTCCTTCCTTCATAAATCTACCATCATCCTGGCTTCTCATACCATGTATTAGTTTTGCTTGTTTTTTAACTTTGTGTAGATGGAAACTTACATTATGTGCTCTTTTGTATCTGGGTCTCTGGCTCAACATCACATTTGTGTGATGCAGGCAACGGGGGTTTATTTACATTTTCACTGCTGTATAGTATTCCATTGTAAGAATGTGCCACAATCCATCCATTTCACTGTTTAGGGACATTTGAGATTATTACCAGTTTGAGGCTATTTCAAATAGGATTTCCATGCACATTCGTGCATGTCTTTTTAGTGTGCATGTGCACGTATTTCTTCATCTGTTTTTAAGGGAAGGAAATTATTTGGTTGGCACCACCATAAAATAGGTTGGGAAAATTAAGGCACAATAATATTCAACCAACCGGACAAGTTGATCATGAACAACCACTATACTTACACAGAGAAGCCTAGGACACCAGGGCAGCCAAGAGAAGACACTTGGGGAAGAAATGTATCCTTGTGTGTGGGTGTAACACACAGAGAATAGGGAACAGAAACAGACCGTGCAATTAAGTACAAAATTGCATAGGCCCAGAGTACAGACAACTTTTAGAACCTCCTGGCAAAGACTAGACAGTTTAATACCAGGGCTGGATTCTCCACTCCTGCTCACCCACCCTGTCTGTGACACAAGAGGTACCTGGAGGCCATTCATGGGAGAGGGAAAGGAGTGGTAGGTCTGAGGGTCATTTCTATAGATCCCAGACATATTTCTGGCTGTGTCTTCTGCCCTCTGCCTCCCACACTGAAACTGAGGCTAAAACCTCTGTGAATGGAGACACATCAGATGGACTTTGCACACCCTCCACCCTTCCCACCCTACAGATGCAGGTCTGGAAGGGAGAGGGGAGTCCTGCAGATGGCCCAGAAGCAAGTGGGGCTTATCAGATGCAAATTTTCATGTCTGACCACTAAAGCTTGAAGTCTCTGTGTGTTTGGAAGCCAATGAATATAAGAAGGGTGGAGGAGGAGCTGAAAGGTTGTTTGGGGATTTTGGATTAGACCACGAGTGTGGACAGCTACCACTGACATCATCATCATCATCATCACCCCCCCCCCCATCATCATCCCTTACATTTGTATCACATAAGAGTCTACAAAGAGCTTTCTGTTCCTTAGCTTTCACATCTCTGTGGGGTGGCAGGGCAGGAATTACCCCCCCCACTTCGCTGATTTGCCCAAGAACACTCTGGAGGGAAGGCAGGGTCAGAACTCTAAGCGCCTCTCCTGTCCCTCCTTGGGAACCCAAAGGGCAGCCCTTGGCTTGCTGTCGTTCTTAGGGAAGTGAAACAGGGAAAAGAGCGAGGGACACGTGCCCTGCGGGTGCAAGGACACAGAAGGCAAAAGATCTGGAAATGGTCAGAGGCTAAAGCGGTTGCGGGGTGGAGAGAGATGAAAGGTGGAAAGGTGTGCTGACTCTGAGAATTCTGTGCCCTCTGAGGTAAGTCCGGAGCCACCTGGAAGAGGCACCGATGCCCAGAGGGCACTCCCATGCCCCGCCGCGGAGGTAGGGCGTGACCGCGTCGCACCCGCGCGTTTGGGGACTGCGGGCTTCGGCAAGTCAAACTTCCCGGGGCGCCCCACGGAGGGTGGGAGCGCGGTGGCGCCGCCCCCTCCCGGACGCGCGTCGAGCGCCCTCTGTCACCCCACGCCACCCCGCCGGGGGGCCGAGGGCAGAGCCGGCCCGCCCAGGTGCGCCGGGGGTTGGCCCGCAGTCCGGAAGGTGCGCCGCCTTGTCCCGGGCCTGTGCCCTCGGCCTCCCCCCGCGTGAAAGCGAAAGTGCCGGGCCCGCGAAGGGCGAGCTTTGGGGGCGGGGCCGGTGCGGACCCGGGACGGGCGCCGGGCACTCGCCGGGCCATGGACGGGCTCGGCCGCCGCCTCCGAGCCAGCCTGAGACTGAAGCGCGGCCGCGGGGGTCAGTGCGGGGCCGGGGCGCGGGGGCGGCACGGACGCCCGAGGTCGGGGCCACGAGGCTGGCGGGGCGGGGGCTGGGGGAGGGTGGCGCGGGGGACGGCTCCGGGGGCAGTCCGAGGGCCACTAGGAGCGCAAGCCCGGCGCCAGGTGAGCCGGAGTGGCGGATGGCGCAGGTGCAGAGGACGGGGCCAGGTGGCGGCGGCGGGGGTCGGAGGTCAGAGGAGTGGCCAGGCCCCTGGGGGCGAGGGGGGAGGCGGCGGGCCAAAGGAAGCAGTTGTGGGGCCCCGGGGCCACGTGTCCTTCCAAGCAGGAAGTTTGTGGTGCAACCGCAGTGTTCTTGAGGCGCCCTCCCGGAGCCTCAGCCCCGCCCCGCCGCTCAGCTCCCCGACGTGACCACCCACACCTGCGGGCGGCGGGGCCGGGGAGAGCGTGGCCCCCAGCAGACCTGGGACAGAGCCTGCTCGGCTGCTGCCTTAGAGTGTGCGGACCAGACAGGGCACGCCTCCCCGGGCTCCTGACACCCGCCCCTGCCCCCCCCCCCCGCCAGGTGAGGGGAGAATAATTACAGGGTTGTGGGGATTCAGTTAGAAGTCACTGTTCCTTCGTTCCCTTTCTTCTTCTTCCTTCGTTCCCTTTCTTCTTAGCAGGGGCACTGGGTTTTGCAAGAACGCGATTAGGAGTTCCTTCATGTTTTCATTCATTCAACAAACATTTATTTCGGCTTGCCAGTAGCCAGTCCTGTGGCTGGGCAGCAGTAACCCTTAGATACTTGGCCCAGAGTTCCCAACCTACCGAGGAGAAAGGAGCCGATTGGAAAGTAAATCGGGGCTGTTCCCAGCTTTCTAACATTGGCAGTCAAAAAGTTTAGCGAGACCCCTTCCTACTCCAGGCCGCCGAACTGAGGAGATCTGGAAATGAGGTCAGCGCCCCTTCTTTTTTTTTTTTTTTAAAGATTTTTTTTTTAAATTTTATTTATTTGACAGAGAGAGAGATAGCGAGAGCAGGAACACAAGCAGGGGGAGTGGGAGAGGGAGAAGCAGACTTCCCGTGGAGCAGGGAGCCCGATGCGGGGCTCGATCCCAAGACCCTGGGATCATGACCTGAGCCGAAGGCAGATGCTTAACGACTGAGCCACCCAGGCGCCCGAGATCAGCGCCCCTTCTACCATCACTCCTACCCGCCCCCAACTCCCAGTCCTTGCTGTTCTGAACCCTAAACCCAAGGCTTACAGTATCTGGTCATTTCAAGGCAGAGAGGTCAGAGACCAGAGTGGGGGCAGGGCCTGGAACTGCAATGGCTGGAAAAGAGTTCAGCTACTCTGGCGCGCCTGGTGTCTGTCCTCTTTTCTCCGGAGAGTACTGGCCTGGTCTTTCCTGGGCTCCCTTAACCCTCAGAAATCCGTGTGAATGGAAGAGTTCTGCCTTTTGCAGCCCAGAGGAGACATTCCAGTTGTTTCACCCACCCCAGCCCCCAAACTGGGCTGATGATTGTGCCTGGAGCTGCTTCCTGGGCACGGAGTAGCTGTGAGATGAGCAGCCTGGATTACCTGTCCCAAGGTCGGCCACCTGTCAGGCCAGGAGAGTGTGCCCTCTTCATCTTCCATAACACCCTCCATCTTTCTGGGGAGTTCCCCATCTTCTTTTGCCCTTTTGGCCTCAGGGCAATTGTGTGATAAGAGGGTGTGTGTGTGTGTGGGTGTACATGTGTGTATAAGTCATCCTGGTGGGAAGACGTGGCAGTGGTGGTGGTCCTGAGTTGGGAGCAGCTGAACTAGAAAAGGAAGGGCCAGCTTTCCAAATCAAAGTTCCAGAGAGTCCCCTCACCTATATTCTAGCTGGTTCTATAACTTTACTCGGGTGCCTGTGGGAGGGGCTTCCTGGTGGAGGAACAAGTGTAACCAGACTCCTGACTTCCCTAGAAAGGGTGACTCCCTCCTCAGCTAAAAAACTTAGGACAGGAATTTCATTCCAGGGCCCTGGGGATTAAGTGAGATGACCTACATTAATAGGATGGAGTGTTTTCTCTTCTGCTTTTCTCTTCTGTTGATAAACCTCTTTGAAAGGAAGAAGAAAGCAATCTTTTTCTGGATTTCTTGGGCTTCAGCCCAAAAGTCTAGTAACTTCTTTTGTTTGATTTTATGAGTTTTGCTGTTCTCCTGGCTCTCCTGATAAAGCAGGAGGAAATGGGCTGAAAATGCAACCCAAAGGGTTTAGGGAAAGGAATAATTTCCTGAGGTTCTGGAATGACCAGTGAAAAGATTTGGGTTCTCAAAGACCCTTGCAAACAGGAGGCACCCCACATTGGTGGGATGTTTGGTGTGTACTGCATCCAGAAGGCGGGAGCATAGACATGGAACTGTCATAATTCCTACTCCAAACAGACTCTGTTAATAGTCCCTAAATAGTCCCTGAGTTACTCTGTGCCTCAGTTTCCCCATCTGTATCAGGAAGATACTTGTTCCTCAGACAGGTGGTGAGGATTATGCAACAAGTCTGTGTAGGTTGTGAGTAAGGCGTGGTGATAGTTCTGAGTGTTCTGGGTCATTGTCCTCATCATTACAGCATTTGTGACATCCTTATTTACTGTGATTGGGGTTCTCCCCAGGAGTCATGTCTGGGTCCCTGAGTACTGGCTCTTACTAGTCCCAAAGAAGCCTGGTCTGGAGCTCTTAAGAACAAGGCAGCCGTCTCCCCCTATTCCAGCAACCCACTTTCTGCCAGAAGGCTGCAAATTCTTTGCTGGAGTGGCAGACAACGGACACCAAACGCTTTTGCCTCCTGGCTCTTACCCCATGCATTTACTCACTCAGAAATTTACGTGAAAATCCCAGGTGACTTATTGCTATTTTTCTCTTTTCCCCAGCCTCCAGACACAGCCTCGAGACACCACTAGCACCCAGGGGGCCAGCTGCTCTACTCTTAGCTTGGGCAGAACTATTGACCTGACCCAACAGGCGAAAAAGACTGAGCAGGAGTGGGGGTGGGGCAGGGATCACCCCAGTTGCTTTCCACTGAGTGAGCCTCAGGCTGCTGATGCAATTAGTCACCTACTGGGGGCCAGGGAGAATGTCCTGAGTCAGTGCTTCCTATGTGGGAAGAGGGATTCTTTGCGGGAGCTCTGGAGCCGGTCCCTTGAGAGAAGTCAGTCTTAGGATATATTGCAGGGGGGCGCCTGGGTGGCTCAGTTGATTAAGTGTCTGCCTTTGGCTCAGGTCATGGTCCCAGGGTCCTGGAATTGAGCCCACATAGGGCTCCCTGCTCAGCAGGGAGCCTGCTTCTCCTTCTCCCTCTGCCATTCCCCTGCTTGTACTCTCTGTCAAATAAATAAAATCTTAAAAAAAAAAAAGGATATATTGCGGGTGGTGAGAGATGCACCACTGTAGATCATCCTGACATATCAGGAACTCTTCAGCTCAGAGATGGGTTTGCTCTTTCTTTTACCTCCAGGAGAGGAGGGTTTTAGGTTCGGATCTATTTCCAGAACTCTCCCGCTAGAGAAAATTTTCCATGTAGAGAATTAATGGGCCGCGTCTATTTATCTTAATCAAGGGAGGCAGTGGTCTGCTGGCTGTGGGGAAGGTTTGGTCCCCTGCGCTTGCTTGCAGTCCTGAAGTTCTGGAAGCTTCAGCGTGCAGCAGGGGGGCCTTGCAGGGCTTTTTGGCCATAGTGAATCAAGTTGAGATGTGAAAGGTCAGGAGTCAGAGTTACGGGGATATCAGATCCCTGTCCTGGGGCTGGTGAGGTTCCAGTGCCCACAGTCTGCTGCTGCTGGGCATTCTTCACTGTCCCGAGGTTGTAAATAAACCCACTGCACAGACTGCAGCACAGGATTCACAGCCCTTAGCCCAGAAGCAGCTGGGCCTTAGAGGTGTTTGCTCATGACCTTTTTTCTTGCCACACCTTGGGGCTCTTGGGAGGAGCTGAGGTCAGAGCTGCAGTGCCAGGATGCTGCCTCTATCAACGCGGGTGTTCGGCCGCCTTCTGGGTCCCGTCACATCCTTCTTGCTCAATCATTGGGTGCTCAGCATGGAAGCTGCTCTCCCCTATCTGGAAGGCAGCACACGGAGTGGCTGCATGGAGTTGTGTTTGGAGACCGAAGCGGCAGCCTCTCTCCCAGGCTTTCTGTAGCCAGCTTGTGCTGGAGGAAGGGGAAGCGCTCCATGCACCTGCCCCCCCACCCCCACCCCAGGCTGGAGAAGATGGAAGGACAAGTGGTAGGCCGGATGCTCAGGCTCTTCCGCAACCGGCTGCCTCGACTCCGAGCAGGTCTGGACTGGATTGCCCAATTCCTGTTTTCTAGGGTGACCCCTCCGATGGGCTGTTTGCTTCTTCCTTCTCTTCCTGTAGAGTCTCTATAGCCTGACCTCCACCTGGTCCCCCATGTGAGGAGGCCGGGATGCTTCCCCTATCAGATTTCAGAGCTGGTCGTGCTGTCCACGGGGTTGGTGTGGCCACAGACACATGGCCCCGGGACCTGTTCTGATTCAGGTCTGTGTCCACTCAGGCCTTACTGCTTCAGGTCCTGCCCTGGGCGCCTCTGGGTGGGCACAGTCTCTGCCTCTGGGGCAGAGGGCCTCCCGAGTGGCTCCCTAGTACATGTCCTTGGTTTCCACACCAGCAGTTTCTGTCCTCCTCTTGGCTCCCTGCGCTTTCAGAAATCTCCCAGGGCAGGCACGAAAACTGCTCAGGTGGCTCTCAGCCTGTGCCAGGCCCTGGGTCGCTGGGTAGGCTCCGGGGACCTTGGCGTTGGCATGGCAGCCCCGAGGGGAGAGGTTGCCTGGAACCACACAGACCCCTTGGGGCACAGGCCACTGAGATACCAAGTGGGCCATGGTGTCTTGGTTTCAGGATCTCTCCAGGACAATCTGAGGGACGCTGTAAAGGAGCCAGAAAGGGCCCAGGAGCACTGTCTGCCCCCCTTTGCTGGAGGGCAACACTTCTTTGAATACCTCCTCGTGGTTTCCCTCAAAAAAAAGGGTTCGGGGGCTGACTATGAGCCCACCATCACCTACCAGTTTCCCAAGGTAAGGTTGGAAGGAGGGGGCAGCGGGAGACAGGATTTGGGTGTTTGAGAGGCAGTGGGGGTAGGGAGAGGAGCCTCTCTCCCACTCTACCCTGCCGGGGCTTGAGTCTAGAGCTGCCCTGTGCTCAGTGCTCCTTTCTTCAGGCCCACCCCGGTTTCCTGTTATCACCCACAGGATCTAGGTCTGGCTTCTTTGTGAGGAACTGACCTGGGCTCCCTAGCCGGGAAACGAGGCGGGTTCTTCTGCCCCTTTTGGGGCCTCCTCATTCTTCCAAATTCTTTCCTCAGTCACCCTTCTCTGTAGAGAGGCTTGCCTTCTGCCAGACCTCCTTGCAGGCCTCCCCTCCCTGGGGTGGGTGGGAAGGAGAGGGTGGGGCCGGCTTACCGCTGGTGGGCAGGCTCAGCCTATGGCCACAGCCCAGACACCAGGCTCCTTCTTGTCTGCGCCTGGGCTAGGGTAAGGGGTGGGGATAGGGCATCCTTCTTGTTAACCCCAACGGTTCGACAGCTGAGCAGGCCACTTCTCTTCTCTGATATGGTAGCTCTCTCACGTGGCCCTCCCAGGAGGCCAGGCAGCCTCTGGGCCTTTTTGTATTCAGTGAGGCCCTGGCCCCCTTCCTGCCTATGTGGGTCCTTAGGATCCTGATGTCTAACGCAGGCTCGTGTAGATTTGGCCTAGGAGGGGCTGTTCCAGCCCCGGGGTGGGTCCAGCCCCAGACTGCAGTCCCTGTGCCGAGTGACTTTGAGGCACACTTGAGCCCCCATGCCAGCAGGAAGGCTTATTCTCACACTGATCTAGAGCCTCAAAAAGAAGCCTGCCAACGCTCAGGCCCTCTCCGCCTGCCGCGGCCTCCACAATTCACTGGCTTCTTTTCCCGTTCCTTCTAGCGGGAGAACCTGCTTCGGGGCCAACAGGAGGAGGAGGAGCGGCTGCTCGGAGCCATCCCCTTGTTCTGCTTCCCAGATGGGAATGAGTGGGCACCGCTCACTGAGTATCCCAGGTAATTGCTCGGGCCTGGGACAGAGGAATCTGTGAATAGGGGAGAAGGGACAAGTGTGAGCTCTGTGGGCCCTGTGGCTTGCTGTGCCTGCCAGTTTCTCACCAGCTTACCTCCTGATGCAGAGGGACTGGAGTTGACTCACTTATAAGCATCTTGCCTGGAGTCCCCCAAGGCCAACGGTCTTGACTAACCAGGTTGACCAGTCAGTCACCTGTGTCCAGAGAAGGGCAAGCATCTCTCACCTATCCTGGGAATGACGGTTGCCATGTGTTGACTGCTTCTGGCAGAAGCTGGACTTTATGGAAGGCCTTTGGCTTCTAAGAAGGCAAAGTGGCAAAGTCCCTTTCGGCATCACTCCTGGAATTTGGCTGCCTGAGTTCAGATTTTGGCTTTACCACTTTTGAGTCAAATGACTTTGGATAAGAATGACCTCCTCAGTCTTAGTGCCTTTGTCCTTAAAGTGGGGATAGTAATTGAACCCCCCTCAAAGGGTTGTTTTGAGAATTCAATGAGGGGGTCTATTTAGAGCTGGGTGCCGATAAGCACATAATAAATTACTGATGTTATTATTACTCTCATGATTAATCAATCAGCTGCTCCCCTCAGCCCTCCTGACCCCCCCCTCAGCATCTGTCTGAGGCTGACTGCCTTCCTCTTTTAGATCCGGTGAGTAAATGCAAACCATGTGTCTGCTCTTCCTCAGGGAGACCTTCTCCTTCGTCCTGACCAACGTGGATGGGAGCAGGAAGATCGGATACTGCAGGCGCCTCTTGGTCTGTGCCGCTTAGAACTGCCCCCTCCTCTCTGCGGCCTGCTCCGCTCCACAGCTGGGCTTGCTCAAGCTTCAGCTGCAAAAGCCAAGGCTCCCTGGCAGTGGTGGTTGCCGGGAGAGCCCAGCCCAGCACCTGCTGCCATGTTAGTGCCCTCTGCACCCCTGCAGGAATGGGGACGCAGGCCCCGCTCTCCCCACCCAGGGGACCTTCGCTGGCCATGCTGTGGTCTCTGCTCTCCCCCAGGCTTTCAACAGCTCGCCCTGTGGGAGGCTCCTACCTAATCCTCCCTCCAGCTTCTGTACCCAGGACTAGCTGCCTCGGGCCCTGGAGCCTCCCAGAGCGTAGACCGGGATTCAGACAATGATTCTTGGGTCTTGAGAGGATTCTCCAAGTCACTTTTACAGTGTTGTCATCTCTAGCCATTCCCTCGTCTCCACAGCACTCTTGTTCCCTTACTCTGCAGACCCCAGATGGTGCTGGTGCTGGTGGTGGCAGGGCTTGGCCCCTTCCAGGCCATCTGCTTTTGACTTGGGTGGCCGCTCCGGCCTTCCTGCTGTCCGTGCCACAAACAGAACCTCTGCCCACCCTTTCCCCCGTGAGCCCCCCAGCCCCAGCCTCGTACCCCATCAGCCCCAGTTGGGAGAAGCCCTAGGGAGGCTGCAGCACTGAAGGAGCCTCTCTGTCCCTCCCCAGCCTGCCGGTCGTGGCCCTCGCCTTCCCAAGGTGTACTGCATCATCAGCTGCATCGGCTGCTTCGGCCTGTTCTCCAAGGTAGAGGTGGAGTGGGATTCCTCGGGGCCTGTTGGGCCTGTTCAGCTCCCAGGTCTGCCTGGCCACCTGACCCATCTGTGCTCCCGGGGCCCTGAGTGGAGCTCTTCCCTCACAGCCGGGGGCAAACCAAGGCACATTTGGGCAAACTGAGGCAGAGAGGAGCTTGGGCTCAACTTGATTTTAGAGAAAAGTGGGCGCTGAACCCAGGGGCCTGTCTCCCCTGCAGAGAGCCCAGGCTCCCCTTCTGGTCAGGGAAGAAAGCACCTGGAGCAGGACAGCAGGGAGAGCCCCAGGTTAGGAGGCGGGATTTTCCCGTTCCTCATCTGGCAAAGCTGTGCAATGATCCCTCACCTCCCTGACTCACGGTCTGGCGCGAGGCTCCAATGAAGTGACGTGAGAAACGCGGAACACTGAACAAATAATGAAGATAGTTACTATACAGAGTCATAGTATACTATTCCGAGACTCCCTCCGACTCCTCGGAGGGTGGAGTTCTCTAGGGCTTCTCCTGCTGGAGTAACTGGAGCGTCAGTACACCCGAGTTGGTCCTCAGAATGAACGGGGTGTGTCTTGGTGGCCACGCAAGAGCTTCAGTGTGCTCTGCCCCTAGCAGGCCTTTGGGAGGATGAGGAGGGGACACTGTCACCTTTGCTTGGTGGAGTGTTCTGAGGGATGGAGTCTGGCCCTGGCTCTGGGGAGTCTCCAGTGGAAGTAGGAGGGCCGAGTGTCACCCAAGAGGCCCACGCTTTGAGCTCCCACTGCATCCAGCATGACTGGACATGGTAGCATCGTGGATGATGATTTACTCTGGGAGGACTCCTGGGGGAAAGGCAGCTAGAAGGAATGGGGCCTGGTAAAGAAGGTAAGAGGAAGAAGGCAGCAGGTCTCATCTTGCGCAGGAGATAAACAGCAGACTGGGCTCTGCCAGAGAGGAGAGGGAAGCAGTTGGTGGAGGGGCCTGGAAGGTCCTCAAGGATTGGCTGGACCAGGGCAGGGGTGGGGTTGGTGGGGTAGTGGAGGGGGGAGGTTCACACGTGGGGCCTCTGCCGCCTCCCAGTGGCTCCCTTTGAGCCTTGCCTCCCACAATCCATACCTTGCCTTGCAGATCCTGGATGAGGTGGAGAAGAGGCACCAGATCTCCATGGCGGTAATTTACCCGTTCATGCAGGGCCTCCGAGAGGCAGCCTTCCCTGCTCCCGGGAAGACTGTCACCCTCAAGAGCTTCATCCCCGACTCAGGCACGGAGGTGGGTTACTGAGTACATGAGCCCCTCCCTGGCTGGAGAGGGCAGGCTTGGGGGGGGGGGGCACCGCTCTCTCAGTCCTGCCATCCACCAGGTTAGCACAGACAGACTGAGCCAGGCAGGGATGGGGGCCCGACTGGAATTACCGACAGAGCTGAGAGTCAAACCCACGGTTTCTGATCCTCCCAACCTGAAGCTCACAAGCACCTCGTTACTGTTCAAGCCACCAAGACTTGTATTTATAATAAACCATGTAAGCTGAGGTTCTTGGTGCTAGAATGGACGATGCCCACAGCCCCCAAACTGCCACTTGTCTCCCCCCCTCCCCGTCTTCCTGTGTGTGTCCAGGATCTCTACCTGATGGCGTCCATCAGTCTACTTATCATCCATCCCCACCCGTGCATCCCCACCCATGCCTCACGGGGATGCTACAGTTGCAGGCACTAAGCAGACCGAGGCACCAAGTAGGACATTGTTTTAAGAATCCCAGTCCTGACCCTGGGGACTGCGGAGGATCCGTGTGTCTCTCTGAACCTTGGCTTCCCCACCTAAAGACAAGGGGAGGGGCTAGGCTTTTCCCCTTTCTCCCAAAATAAGCACGGAACGCTTGCCATGCGCCAAGCTGTACTATTTTCTGGATATGAAGTGGTGAATACAATGAATGCGATTCCTGAACTCCTGGAGCTTAAAGTCTAGCGGAGGAGACAGATGTTCAATAAGTAAACGCACGAGGAAAGTATATTATTTAAAATGGCGTGACAGTGATGAATGGGAAGGCACAGGATGCTTCCTGAGAACATGATGGGAAACACACATCGAATTGGAGGGGACCTCTGAGACGGAGGGAGGCGGAGACCAGGGGGCCTGAGCCGCAAAGGCCCTTGGGCAGGAAGAGTGCATGGAGGGGCGGGCGCAGGCCGGCCTGTGGACCAGGCTCCGGACCGGTCTGCAGGGCCCTGAGCGCGAGGGAAAGGAGGGGAGGGGCGGGGTCCGATGTACGTCGGTGGGGCGAATGGAGCGGAGGCCGGTGGAGGCCCAGCATTCGCGGCCCTGTGATTTTTCAGTGTGGCGATCCCTCCTCTCTCTGATTCCCCTGCAGTTCATCTCCCTGACGCGGCCCCTGGACTCCCACCTCGAACACGTGGATTTCAGTTCTCTGCTGCGCTGTCTCCGTTTTGAGCAGATCCTTCAGATCTTTGCCTCTGCGGTGCTCGAGAGAAGAATCATCTTTCTGGCAGAAGGTCTCAGGTGGGTCCAGCCGCTGAGCAGCTCTCCTGGGCTGACTGGCACCCCCGGGTTCAGAAGACAGGCTGGAGGGCTCTCTGAGGGAATCCGGCTGTAGGACCTGCGTGCCTCCAGGTCTGATTTTGTACTAAGCCTCGTAGAGAAACAGCTGTTGCAATTCCCCTGCTTCTGCCTCCAAACTTGATTGCTTCCTAAGCCTAAAGAAATTTCCGGATTTAGCTCTGAGCAGGGCTTGAAGTGTTCCTGGGACAGCTCAGGCGGAGACCAGTCAGGGTGGGTGCAGATGTGATTCTACTCCTGATGGCTTAGGGAGGGAGGCAGGGCACAGGACAGGGTGAGAAGGCGTATGCTGGTATGGAGGCCAAGCCCGTCATCCTTAAGGGCAAACACATCTCATCTATCCATTTATTCACTCATCCAACAAATATTTATTGTGTGTCAACATCAGGAAGATAGAGACAAACTGGACATGGTCATTGACCTTAGGATATGTAGAATTCTCTAGTGGTTGAAAGCAGAGATGTTGAAATCAGCAGAACAAGGTTCAAATCCAATATATTCTTCCACCTTTAGCTGTATGCTTCCCCTTAGGTCAGTTTCTTAACTTCTTGAAGTCATGATCTCCTTATGTGTAAAATCAAGATAGCAATTGTACCTACCTTATAAGGTTGTGTTGAGGGTTAAATGAAACAGTGCACATCAGGTACCTACCACCTTTCCCAAGGGCATACATATTGGTAAGAGCTAGCTGGGATTTTTTTTTGGGGGGGGGTCTTTTAATTTTACTTATTTTATTTATTTTTATTCTTTTGATTATTACTTTTTATTAAGTATAGTTGACATAGAGTGTTACGTTAGTTTCAGGTGTATAGCATATTGGTTCAATAATTCTATACATTATGCAGTGCTTACCCAGATAGATGTAGTCAATGCCTGTCACCATACAATATTATTACAATATTATTGACTATATTCCCTATGCTGTACTTTTCATCTCCACGACTTATTTATTTTATAACTAGAAGTCTGTAGCTCTTAACCCCCTTTGCTTATTTTGCCCATCCTTCCTCACACTTCCTCTCTGGCTACCACCAGTTTGTTCTCTGTATGTATGAGTTGGTTTCTGCTTTTGTTTTGTTTTGCTTTTAAGATTCCACATAGAAGGGAAATCACATGGTACTTGTCTTTCTCTGTCTGACTTATTTCACTTAGCATAATATTCTCTAGGTCCATCCATGTTGGTATGAATGGCAAGATTTCATTATTTCACATGGCTGAGTAATATTCCATTGTATATACATCTTCTTTATCCATTCATCAACTGATGGACACTTGGGTTGTTTTCATATCTTGGCTATTGTGAATAGTGCTGCAGTGAACATAAGGGTGCACATAGCTTTTCAAATTAGTGTTTTTGTTTTCTTTGGGTAAACACGCAGCAGAATTACTGGGTTGTATAGTATTTCAATTTTTAATTTTTTGTGGAACCTCCACACTGCTTTCCACAGTGGCTGCACCAGCTTGCATTCCCACCAACAGCGCACGAGGGTTCCTTTTCTCCACATCCTCTCCAGCACTTGTCATCTCTTGTCTTTTTGATAGTACCCATTCTGACTGGTGTGAGGTGATATCTCATGGTGGTTTTAATTTGCGTTTCCCTGACGATTGGTGATGTTGAGCATCTTTTCATGTGTCTGTTAGGCCATCTGTATGTCTTCTTTAGAAAAATGTCTATTCAGGTCCTCTGCCCATTTTTTAGTCACTTGATGATAATTTTTGGTGCTGAGTTGTAGGAATTCATATATTGTAGATATGAACTCTTTATCAGATATATCATCTACACATCTTTTCCCATTCTGTAGGTTACCTTTTCATTTTATTGATGGCTTCCTTTGCTGTGCAAAAGCTAGCTGCTATCCTTAATAATAAGTTCACAGTTGAAGATATCTTTGGGCACAGTCAAAGAAGGGTACTGTCATGTGTTGGTCTCTGCTTCTTAGGGGCCTCAAGTCTGAGAAAAACATGGGGAGACATGTGACAGAATGGAGGAGAAAAATATGAAACAGTGGGAGGCTGACCGTCTATTGCTGTCTGGGGAGGGAGAAAGCCAATGAGATTGGGTTGACAACCCTGGTTCTGTCTTTTAGGGAAGAAGAAGAAAAGGACGTTAGGGACTCAAATGTTAGGCCAGAGGGTCAGGTGGATATCATGGGTTTTAGAGGAAAGGAAGTTTGGGCAGGGAGTAAAGGCTGTGGGTTGAACCTTCTACAAAATCAGTGATAACCAAAAAGGCACTAATTGTGAGCCAAATCCTTAAGGGAAGTGGTGTAATCTTTTGCTCTGGAAATAGCACTTCCACTTTCAATCCTGTAGAAGAGAAGGTTCTGTTGTGGCTAGGGCTGGGGTTCCTGCCTTTCCCCTGAGATCAGTGTTAAGGAAGTGAGGGTGACTCCAGGTGCCTGCTGACCTGGATACAGGCCCAGGTTGGCAGGATTCGCCGCTCAGGTGCTCACTTTCTCCAGGGGGATCCCACCACTCCCCATTTCCTTCCCACACTGAGTTTGCCAGGCTCCCAAAGCCCAGGCAGGGAGGGGACTTCCAGTCAGCTTCAGCCTTGGCTGGACCCTCAGAGACTCAGTCTTTCTAACTCAGGAATTGCAAGCTCCATACCAAGAACTGGAACAGGGTTCCTGCATGCGTATT
The DNA here is from genome assembly GCF_002201575.2 of Neomonachus schauinslandi. Taxonomy (NCBI): domain Eukaryota; kingdom Metazoa; phylum Chordata; class Mammalia; order Carnivora; family Phocidae; genus Neomonachus; species Neomonachus schauinslandi. Next base: position 92,142,185 of record NC_058406.1, on the reverse strand, counting down.
TTTATTGGCCTTGGCAGGAGGGTTGTTTGGAGAAATGGAGAGCCATGAAGAGGCCGTGGAGAGGACAGAGAGCAGGGCTGGGTGTGTGTGTTGGAGGGTGGGTGGGGTGAGGAGTCTGCCTGAGCCGTGACCAAAGCAGTGATCACGCAGGGAATGCTTCACTGGAAGGGTGGAGGAGCCACCTCTCTGGGACTTTCCGGCTAGCAATCGCTGGGCAAAGGTTCCTGGAATCTAGGAATTTCCCAAGCTAACTCAGGCACCAACCTGTTAACTTTAAATAACCTCGAGGGGCCAGAGGGAGCTGTGAGAGGTAAAGACTGAGGGTGAGGGTGGATAGCCACAAGGAGGAAATAGGTCTTGGCCTCTCTGCTGTGTTCCACTGTTTACATGTTTGTCTCCTTAACTACGCTGTAAGTTTGTTAAGCAGGGTCAGTGCCTTGGACTTCCTGGTCTCCACATCCTTAGCACAGTGGCAAGCCTATAGAAGGCTCACCTCATGATTCGCTGGAGTGAAGGCATTTCCTCTCCCCTCCTCTTTGGGGCCACTAGTGTTTTTGTGCAGAGGTGAGAGAGAAAACTAACTGGGAAGAGAAGGATCAGAGAGAGGCCCTGTCCTTGATGAGAGGAGGCTCAGCCTCTCCTGGTTTCCGTCACTCCGCTCCCAGCTACCCTTCCTCACAAGCTCTGCGACCAGCACAGCTCCCAGACTTGCTTCTACTGTTGGCGGGGGAGGGGCCATGGGGGCTGCATAGGGGTGGAGGCACAGGGAGGCCTGTCTGACTCGTGTTCTCTGTGCCCTGTCCCCAGCACCCTGTCTCAGTGCATCCATGCTGCTGCCGCGCTGCTCTACCCCTTCAGCTGGGCACACACTTACATCCCCGTTGTCCCCGAGAGACTTCTGGACACTGTCTGCTGCCCCACTCCCTTCATGGTTGGAGTCCAAATGCGCTTTCAGCAGCAGGTCATGGATAGCCCCATGGAAGAGGTACGGTGCTAGAAGAGGGCATGACTCGGAGCCAGGCACAGCTGGGGTCAGACCTGGGCTCTGCTGCCAACAGCTGTGTGACCTGGAGCAAGTTGCTTCACCTCTTTAAGCCTGAGCTTCTTATCTGTAAAATGGGGATATCAGTGTTCAAGTGCTAGGGATTTGAGGGGAAATAACCTGCAAAAAGCTCATAGCCTGGTGCCTAACATAACTGATGCTCAGTAAGTGGCTGCTTCCTCCTCCTGAACGATTTCCTTTTGGATGTAAGGGGCAGCTTATTCAGGGGTCATTCAGCTGTCCTAGGTCAGTTAGTTCCAAAGGGCAGGCTTTGGGCTGTCCTATCTCTCATCTGAATGGACAAGCACAGCTGGTCTATACAACACACAGCCCACTAGAATTCATTCGCATTCCTTGCAAGTGAGCTAATGTAGTCCTCCTACAAACTATGAGTCTTGAAAAATGCAGATTTTTGTAGCAGGAGTTAACTTTTTTATAATTTTAATTAATTTATTTATTTTAGGGGGTGTGTGTGCATGCAAGTGGCGGTGGGGGGGGTTGGGTGCTCAGAGGGAGAGGGAGAGAATCTTAAGCTGAGTGCGTAGCCCGATGTGGGGCTCAATCTCACAAACCTGAGCATGACCTGAGCTGAAATCAAGAGTCAGATATATAACTGAGCCACCCAGGTGCCCCAAGTTATCTTTCTGATTACCTCAGAGCGCACTTGGCTAATGAGGAGATAGGTCCAGATCCCCCTTGATTTTGTCATCTTATTTCTTAGCAATGCCCCAGACACACCAGAGGGCTCAGTGGTGAAAATGGGCATTGGTAGCATAAAGCTATCTCCAGTGTTGGAAAAACAACTCAAAACGTGCACTCTGCTTTGAGTTGTCGGTAGCCACTTTCCAAAGATCACCTTACTGTAATCTCAAGCCACCAGAGTTACTTAGTTGCGTCTGCACTGGCTAACCATGGACTCCCCTGTGCAAAGGGCTGACCAAGGGAAGAGGTAGGGTCTCGTAAGCTACTAAAGAGGCAGGAACCAGCCCTGGTGGGAGGACTTCTTCCGATTGTGTAAGAAATAACGGAGGTCCAGAGAACTCAGTTGACTCATTTGAGGCCACACAGGCAATGATGGAACCTAGCACCACAGATGGAACCAAAGCCCTTCTTATACAAAGTGTTGCCGGGAAGTAAAGAAACAGGCTGTTTCCCTTCCTCGCTTCCTTGGCCTTCCCAGACCTCCTCAGAAGTGCTGAGTAGATGGGCCCTTTGAAGCAGCCTTTGCCATGTGACTAACTGGGTCAGAGTAGCAGCCCCATGTTTGGCAATGACTTAAAATGTCCCAACCCTAGGAGTTATGAAACTTGCTGACGCTGCAGTTCCAGCACCCCCCCCCCCCCCCCAACAGCCAGGCAGGAAGATACCCCAAGGCCAGCCAGACTGCAGCTCCTGCTATCCAAGAGCCTTGGCCCATTTTAGTCCTCAGCAGCTGCTCTGTGAAATGGGCAGGGGATGAGGAAGGGGGAGGGCCAGGGGCCAACTGTGGCTGTGGGGGGATTCTCTGCCCACAGAAGCTCTGGAAGGGATTACTTGACAGACAGTAATATAGCAAATACTGGAAAGATTTTGGGGAACTTCACAAAAAAATTCTTCATGCACATTCTTAGCTCCCTGAAATGAACAGCCTTCCCTGAATAAAGAAAGGCATCTGAGCCTGTGTATTCAAGAGGTCTCAGGCCTGGACTAGTTCAGCTTTTCTCCCCTGAGGATGAATGATTACACTCCCTGTTCTGTCTTTTGGCACACTTGCCTGTTCCTCTTTCCCTTTATTTGGAAGAAGGGCGCATAGAAGGATCATTCACCGTACTAACAATACGGAGAGTCTAAACTGAAAAGATGGGCCCAACAGGCATTTAAATGACCAACCCAGACTCTGAGGGATCCTGGTAAACTGCGAAGCACAGGTCCTGCCTAAAGGAGGCAGCTGCACTCCGTTCCATCCAAACATGGTCCTTTAGAAACGTGGACCAACCAGTGTTAGAGCTACTGACTTTTCAGAAGCCCCCAAAGCAAATTTGATGTGACATTTTCCAATTTAAATATTGGAAACCAACTCAATTGTTTAAAAATACTCTGAGGCGCAAAGAAACAGATCGGCAGGCTGGAATCTAACCAGCAGGATGCCAATTTGTAATGTCAGGTCTAGACGGAGGGCCGCTCCGGCAGTGATGAACTCAAGTGCCAGCCTTGTGCTCGCCTTCCCCGCCGCCTGCAGACACATGGTCTCACTGCCTTTCCTTCCCTGTTCCTGTTGCCCTGGGCTCATTTCCTTCTCTTCCTGTTTCCTTTGGGAAGGCCCAACGATCCCAGGGAGTTTTTAAAGTAGGACTCCCGGGCAATCGTACATAAAGTTGTTGCAAGCATTAAAAGATCAAAAGGTGTACACTGCTGGCCTAAATCTGATCAGAGGGCAGGGAGCTGAAAGCGTGGGGAGGAGAGGGATGCAGTACCTAGGACAGCTCGATCTAGGCTTGGAAACCGGTTCTACTATTTGTAGGACCTCAGGCGACTTCTCTGGTTCCTCATCTGCAAAATGGGGATAGTGCCTCCCTCTACAGGAGCGTGGGGAGGATTGAGGGAGAGAAAATGTGCAAAGCCTGATCATGTGTGCCGTGTGCTCAATGTTCCGTATATAGAAGCCATTCCTACGATCAGTGTTTCATTAGGAGAGTGACCGGCTGTGGCTTCCCCAGTTGTAGTCTCTCCTACCTCAGCGCTCCTCCTCCCCCTTCCTACACCCTCCTACCTTTCCCCAGGAAGGGACCTGGGGTTTCCAAGGATGGTGAGAAAGGAGGGTGTCAGGCAGAAGGGAGAATTGCCGGTGCTGATCTTGTTGCCCACTTGGGCCGACAGGTGCAGCCACAGGCAGAAATGCAGGTGCTGTGCTCCTGAGGTCTCTGATGGGAAGAGAGAAAGCCATTCGTTCTGTTTATTTCAGGTCCTGTTGGTGAATCTTTGCGAAGGAACCTTCTTAATGTCGGTAAGTGTCTGGGCTCCGGCCCCCTGCAGGCCCACCACCAACTCCATCACTCTAGTGTCTCCCGTGCGCCACCTCCTCGCACAAACTTGAAGTGCTTTTCTTGGGTGAGAACCCATGCCAATAAGATCTCTCTCTAGGAGCCCGTGGCAAAGACGCAAATGGCTTCACTACCAGGCAATCGGTTTTGGTGCCTCTAGAGCAGGGATGTAAACCCCGTGCCACAGGGATACAGGGGAGAGTTGCTAATGTTTACAGTCAGATGGAAGGCCAAGAAGCGGCTTCTGTTGCTTCTCTCCTACGTGACCAACTTGGGGTGGAGTCGGGTGTAGAATTCATGCCCTCCTCAGGCTTTCTACCAACACTGCACACCTCCTCCCGGACTGCTTGACTTCCGAGCTCTCCTCTCCTAGGTTGGTGACGAAAAAGATATCCTTCCACCCAAGCTTCAGGATGACATCTTAGACTCCCTTGGTCAGGGGACCAATGAGCCACAGAGTAAGTCCTGGGTCCCCCTTATTTTGGGTTTCTCTACAGAACCTGAGGGCAGGATTCCCAAGCATCCCAGCCAGAACCAAAATGCACTCACTCAGCAGTCCTGGGCCAGTCTCAGGGGCCTAGATTCTAGGGCAAGTCTGAGTGAGATTTTAGTCTTCCCAAGCAATGGTGAAGAACCTGTACCCAGTCTCCCATTTTAATCAGTAATCATGAGCCCGACCCTAGCTGCTTCCCCAGGAGCTTTCGGCCTGCCTCAGAAGCCACGTGGAGGCAGGAGTGGGTGGTTCTTCTGAGATGGCCTGTGTGTGTCTCCTGCAGCTTCAGAACAGCTCAACGAGCATGTTTCGGGCCCGTTTGTGCAGTTCTTTGTCAAGACGGTGGGCCACTATGCTTCCCATATCAAGCGGGAGGCAAATGGGCAAGGCCACTTCCAAGAACGGGCCTTCTATAAGGCTCTGACCTCCAAGGCCAACCGCCGATTTGTGAAGAAGTTTGTGAAGACACAGCTCTTCTCTCTTTTCATCCAGGAAGCGGAGAAGAGCAGGAACCCTCCTGCAGGTATACGGTGACAGCCTCCTATCATTCCAAGGCCAGAGAGGGTCACTGCCTCCAAGTCAGGTGTGGCACTAGGATGAAGAGCACTGGCTCTGGAAGCCCGAAAACAGACGGGAGTCTTGTGGGTGGGGCTGGACCGAAAGAAGCTGAAGCCTCAGAAAATGCCTCTGGGCTGCCGTTTGTCCAAGTTGTTCTTTGTTTTAGTCTGGGGCTAATTTCTATTAATTATTCTATTTGTAGCCCCGGTTTGGGGCCCAACTGAGTCCCTGGCTCTCGAGAGGCCCATGAGCACATGGGAATCCTAACAGGAATGTGGGTGTGGCGGGGGAGCACGGGGGGCAGAGAGGTTACTTCTGATCCCCATTCCTAAACTCATCATCGTCCACCTGGCCAGATGACATGCCTCTAACACCCGTATAACCCGCAGGCTACTTCCAACAGAAGATACTTGAATATGAGGAACAGAAGAAACAGAAGAAATCAAGGGAAAAGACTGTGAAGTAAGAGCTGTGGCCAACAGGAGGGACTGGACTCACAGGCCCGTTTTGGACTCTGGCCCCTGCCAGCATGGCGGGGTCGGCAAAGCACGCCGCCGCCTCCAGAATCCACAGCCTTCTGCCAGGTCCTGGTGGCCAGGTCTTGGGTTTGGGACCCCTGGAATCAGCTTTCTCTGGACTCCGGGAAGGCTCCGGCCTGTGTGCTCCGAGCTGGGCTCCACGCGGCATGTTCTGCACGGGCAGCGCAGGGCGGCAGGCCGCAGTTAGCACAAGTGCTAAGGAGCTTCAGAAGCCGCCGTGACTGCCCTCTTCCCGGAACCACTATTACAAAATCCTCAACACGGAAAGCACTTGTGGCCCGAAGGCTCCGTCTCTCCACATGAAAAGAAGTCTGTGGACAGGTGAAGCTAAGAGTAAAGATGAACATCTCCCTGTTGTCTATGTGTTGTCTTTGGCTTCCGCTCTGGGGGCGGGGGGAACCAGGAGCACAAGGCCACAGATGAGAGTAAACGGACTGGGAGGGGGCACGTGGGCACAGTGGCCCCGAACTCTGGGGCTGTGTCTGCAGCGGGACAGCTATGCGGTCAGCAGCTCTGCTTCTAACAGAAGGCGGGGGACACGGGTTGAAGCGGCAACAGCACTGGGACAGGGCAACAGTCCTTGGTTCCAGTCACGTGTGCCTTCCAGAACCTGGGAGGAAAGGCTGCTGGCCAGGGAAGCTTCTGCGGTCTAGGGCAACTTGAGGCTAAGAAATTTCAGTTCCCAGAAGCTGGGAAAGGGCTCTACGCTGCCTCCATGGACAGGTCTGTCTGCCCATCACTTCTGGTTTGGAGCCTTCAGTTGCAGACATCCAACTTCCTGCTTGGTTATTTTGAGAAGCCCAGTTCAACTCTTTAGCTACAGGTAGAGGGTTTGCTTCAATGCCATTTTTTTTCCTTTCAGAAAAGAGTATTATAATCTTAAGCGTCCAAAGGAGTTTAGTGGTCACCTCAACCATCTTCCCGCCATACTTTTTTTTTTTTTTTTTTTAAGATTTATTTATTTGAGAGCGAGCGAGCGAGCATGGCAGGGAGTGGGACAAGCAGACTTGGTACTGAGCACAGAGCCTGATGTGGGGCTCGATCCCACAATCCTGAAGATCATGACCTGAGCTGAAATCAAGAGTCGATGGCTTCACTGAGCCACCCAGGTGCCCCTTCCCTCTATACTTCTAATGGCAGCTTCTGTTCCAACACTGCAAGAGGTGGGAAACTTTTAGAAGCCTCTTGTCTTTCAAAACTTTCACCTTTTTAATGTGTGTATGTGCCCTGGCATTTTCCTGCATGCACTTCTCTACCCCAGATGCTGGAGAAGTTGCTAGCAAGCAAAAACAGAGATTTCTCTTTACTGTTAAAGTCTAGCAAAGAAATGGAAGGTTTCACGGCCACTGCTACTCAAGATTACATGGGATTAATGGAAGCGTTAAGAGTGCAAGAAAGCAGAGTTCCGCCTGCCAGCTGAGGCAGTGCAGCTACTGTTCACCCACGGTTACAGAAACAGGGTATAAATAAAAACCAGTAAGAAGATACCTTGTTTTAGCCAATAGTTTCTTTTCTGCTGTCCCCCTCCATTCAAGCAACTGTACTATCTACACACAATGGAAACAGATCTGGATTATAGTTAGTGAAGAAACCTGGTTCTCATTTCAAACTGTAGTATACTGCGGAGCCAGAATAGGAGTATGACTTTTCAATAACTGCCCAGAGAGGCCTAAGCCTCTCTTCTTGATAATTTGGGGGAAAGGTGTGAGATTCCTAAGACATAATCTCAGGGCACCTGGGTGACTCAGTCAGCTAAGCCTCTGCGTTCGGCTCAGGTCATGATCCAGGGTCCTGGGATCGAGCCCCACATTGGGCTCCCTGCTCAGTGGGGAGCCTGCTTCTCCCTCTGCCCCTCCCCCTGCTCGTGCTCTCGCTCTTAAACACATAAATAAATAAATCTTTAAAAATAAATGATGCTGCCTTTAAAAAAAAGACAACTGCAACAAAAAAAAAAGAAAAACCTATTGAGAGGGAAAATGAACACAGTTCTCCTATGTTTCATTTTTTTGTTTCCTGTTTTTTAGTTCTCCTAGGTTTTAAATTAAACAGCTTATACAAAATAGAAAGATTGCAGGACACATAATGACAAAGCAGCTGACCGAATTTCCTTATTTATTAAAGAAGAGAAATAAATTTTGCTTGAATTTTTAAAAATGACATTAAAACTTAGTTATCTTTCCACTGAATAAAACTGAGAAAAAGGCTGGCTTTCAGGTCATATATTTATTTAAAAAAATAAAATGGATCAACAAAGTTACCACATTATTCTGCATGCTAATCAGATTTCCCAAGCCCATGAGAGATACCATTTCTTGAACAATAAAAAAAATGACTTCCTCACCAATGTAAAGATAGGAAACCTTTCAATCCAAATTCAAGGTCTTTATCACTAATTCCATCTCATAAGCTAGTGGGATATGTCTGTGCCACAAGCTGAGCTCTTTAGTTAAAGAAAGCCTGAGAAGACACTAAACAAGGATGTCACTAAAAGATGATGATTTGTTAAAATTATAAAGCAACCATCTTTCGGCCTGCAAATATTTTACATTAGACATCTCCACCACTGGGGATCTGCTCCCCAGGACAATTTTGTTCTGAATCCAGGATAATTACAAACACGTGGCAATTTTTCCTGCATGCTTCCTCGGGCCAAACCCTGTATGACAACATGTACAATTACAAGATGGGACTTGAAATTCCCACTGTCACACAGGATAGTTAAGGAGTGTTACCAATAACAAAGAAAAGTTATACAACATTGATTATTATAAATTATATTTGTTCTTATCCACCCCATTCTCCTTAATATGTTCAGATTCTTTCCTGCAGAAAACAGGAGTTTCCTATATAACACCGAGTTTACGTCATTAATGATGATTAGAATGAGCTGTAGAGACCTTGATTCTGAAGACATGTATGTGCAGGTGTGACGCAATCTGATTGCAAACACTGACACAATAGCGGATCAAATCAAAGAAAGAGAAGACCTGGAAAGAAGAGAGACCGTTAGATTCTCAGGACCTGCTTAGGCCATCCCTGAGCTTCCTGAAAGTAAAGAGGAGGAGCTTCTCTGACTTTCTTCCCTTCTTTTCAGATTCGTCTTCAATTCCATACGATTTAATAACTTAATTTCCTCAAGACTTTTCCTTTACACTAAGGATCAACAAACTCTCAGAGAGACAGTAAATATTTTAGGCTTTGTCTGCATCTCAACTGTTCAACTTTGCCACTGTAGCATGAAGGCAGCCACAGACAATACAGAAATGAATGGCCATGGCTGTGTTCCAATAAAACTTTATTTACAAAAAACAGGTCACTGGCCCACAGGATGTAGTTTATCAGCTCCTGCTTTACAGTCAGAAATCTGGAATTTTTAAGCCCTGACAAAGGCAGGACTAGTAAGAATAATGCAAAAAATGGCTCAAAGACAAAGCCACAAGGAACTCTCAAAGTCCCATAATTGTGGTTTTCTGGCATGCCAAATCATTACAATTATATGATCTTATCTTTTGGGACTGGCCCACAGAAACAAGAAAAGAAGTGGCTTCCAAATCATGAAATAGGACACAGTACAATACTTACCAGGGCAATCCAAAGTACAATATATTCATCAATAAAGCTGTTAAAATACTGGTCCAGAAACAAAAGTGCTGGGCCTATGAATGCTGTGTCGAGCAAATGCATTTCACTTTTAGTCATGTGTGCCACCTGCAAATAAAAGAGAAACCGTGATGCAGGCATTTTTATACTAGAGCAACTGTGAGCTACACAGTAAATCAGTTTTGTGCTCAAATCACAAGTTTCAAGAATTATTTAGCAATACTGAATAAAAAGTCGAATTTCCAAAACTAAAAAATTGACAAGAAGTATGTGTGAGAGCTATACACCAAAGGGACAGCCCATGTAGCGAAGCCCCCCAAAAGATGCTTTTCATAAAGAGCCTTAATTTGAATGTACAGACTGAGACTGGAGAAGGCAGATAAACTAAAGCACCAAATTAAGCTGCAGTAGAAAGAAGTGTTGCGCAGGTCCACGGAGCTTCTCGTAATGTCAAGTTTTAGCTTCACAGAAGAGAAAAAGAGCTCCCATGTTGATGGAGGACAGCAAACTCTAGAACTGCTCGGGAAGCTGTGGAATGAAAACTAGGGCCATAAAACCAAAACAAGATGAATGTTAAAAACAAAAAAAAAAATAAAAACTCTGGTGCTTACCACAAGCTTATTAGTGATTTTAGCAGATACAAAACCAAATGTCAGTATATAAAGACAGGGATGCTTTTCAAAAAGCTGAACTGCCGATTTCTTATAGATCATTGCAGCTAGGGCAATCACCGATCCAATATGGAGAAAAGGAGAGAGGACGCTTGTTCCCTGTGCGGAGTAAAGAGAGGGGAGGGGTTAACGGCACCCAATACTGTCAGATACCACTTGGATCTGCTGTAAGGCAGATCAGCTCAAACTTCTAAGAACCTCATGGTGCCTGCCAGCCAGCAGTTTCTGTAACTGAATACCAGAACAGCTAAGGAAGAAAGCAGTAGCATGGGCTGGTTAGGCCCAAACTAAGGATTTTACTTACATGGCCAGGTTCATTTTACAAAGCAGATCATACTTCTATTTACTTTAAAATTTTTATTTATTTATTTGAGAGAGCACAAGTGGGGAAAGGACAAAGGGAGAGGGAGGGAGAAGTCCCAAGCAGACTCCACACCAAGTGTGGAGCCCGATGCGGGGTTTGACCCCAGGACCCCCAGAACATGACCTGAGCTGAAACTAAGAGCCAGCGGCTCAACCGACTGAGCCACCCGCTCAACCGACTGAGCCACCCAGGTGCCCCCGATCATACTTTTAAAAATATATATGTGCATAAACGTGCATGTGTCTGTGTGTGCATGCACCAAAAAAAAATGCATGTAAGCATATAAACGTATGCACGTATAGATAGAACTGAGAAGGTTTGGATATCACGTTTGTTTAAGACTAAGCAGAAACTCTAAATTAACAGTATTTTATACAATTCAAATCAAAAAAGCAACTACAAAACCAAGTCCTGGTATAAACAATTGCTGGAAATCTTAACATGTACTCACTGCTATCGTTGATCCGTTTTTTCCAACACCACCTGTGAAGATTACACGGAAGTAATTTGTACAGGAAAATATGGTCCCTGCTACAGTACAAAGTGCAGGAAAAATTTTCATTTGAATATTCAGCACTGGAATCTTTAATGGGTAGAGAGAGAGAACAATTAAAACATATACAAATTAAAATAAGAAAATACAACAAACATTTGATTCATATTGCCATATATCCTCCATTCCTTCCAGTTTAGCAAATACTTAAATTACTGAACATTTCCCTCTTTCTATTATAAACAATATAACCAAGAGAAGAGGCTATATAGAAATTAATCTCACTTCTGACACCAACCTTTAAAAAAATTATTGATCCAACTTTATTAATTTGTGCCACTCACTAGAGTAGAGTTCACCTAATGCATCCCAGAAGTCTGGCAACTGTGGAACAGGCTGTCTTCTGGAGTTTGTATAAATGAAGTGTACTTTGCCTTTTTCTCTGTACATTTTTGGAACTCTGCCCTTAAATCTGTAGTTTGTTACTAATTGTTATGGGAGAGAAAGTGCAGAGCATAAAAGACTAGAAATATTTGCAACTAGATTTAAAAATTCTGCAAACTAGGGAATGGAAGACGAAGGTTGTACTCAGAAGAGTTCCCAACTCCCAACTGTTAGGATACAAGCAACTTGAAAAAGCAGAGGGCAGCCAAGAAGACATTCATATACAGGACAAAAAAGACATCAAGCACATCAAAGCAGGTACAATTTTGTATCCAAAATTTTAACATGTTTAGTTTCCTTTTCAGAATAAGCAAATAATGTACTTTTATACTGTACTGAAATATGGATTGATTTACCTAAAAGTAAGGGGGGCTGAGGGCATTGGGATCACGTATTCAATCTTGCAAGCATAATATCCACCATTTCAAATGAAATACACTTGTACTAACTTTAAAATCATTTAAGATTTTCTTCCTTTTTGCACCTCTCATTCCAGCTTTTAAGAAGGCTCACATTGTGTCCAATATGGGTTGAAAATAAAGCAACATAAAGCGATATATTCTATTAATAGAAACAAACGAGTATAGGTACAAAATTTCAGAAGCCCACAGGGTTTAATAGGCAATGAGTTCTTATAATGAAAACATTTTAATTAGGGCTGTTTATACTTTTTAGGGATACCATTTCAAAACCAAATAGGAAATGTCACATTTCCCATTTTTTTGTACATATAAAATCCAAGTAAAATTGGTAAAGACATAAATCTTAATGTTTAGATACTCTATTTCTTCAAAACTCTGAAGAACTCAGTTTGTTTACACAACTCTATGACCTCTTGCAAAACTGCAGCTCAAAAAAAAAAAATGGTAATCAACTGTTCAAATTTCAAGTTGTACTATGGCAGTGTTTAGTTTTCTAAAATGAAGTAAGTCAACTTAACAATTAAGCCCAGAACTTTATGGAGCATCCTAAATAGTCCTCTTCCTTCCCTAATTCATTTCTAAACCCTACAGCCCAAATCAAAACTTGTTTACAGTAAAGGAGAAAATCAACACCATGGATGCTTTGAGCTCCAAGAGATTTTTCTGCTCTAGTTCAGAAAACTAGGGATATTGCAATCTTAATCTGATGCACCTGGCTTAAATTTAATACCCTTGCTAGTTTCCTTTTCCCTCCAGATACAAAGGACCTGTATGGCAAAGGGGGAAATACTATAGTCCCTCAGATTTCAAAAGAAGCAAAGCATTAAGCCATTACAGGGGCATGCCTGTATTAGGGCCAGGGTATCAAATGAGTGCCAACCCTAGAGTAGCAATAATCTGTGCCACAATACTACTACAATTATAATTAAAATTTGGTGAAAATGCGGGGCGCCTGGGTGGCTCAGTCGTTAAGCGTCTGCCTTCGGCTCAGGTCACGATCCCAGGGTCCTGGGATCGAGCCCCGCATCGGGCTCCCCGCTCGGCGGGAGGCCTGCTTCTCCCTCTCCCACTCCCCCTGCTTGTGTTCCCTCTCTCACTGTGTCTCTCTCTGTCAAATAAATAAATAAATAAAATCTTTAAAAAAAAAAAAAAAAATTTGGTGAAAATGCTCTTAGGTAAATGGAAACTGTTGCCTGTTGAAAGAAGAAAGAATAAACAGAAATATTGAAGAAGCCAGGCAAATTAGTAAATGGCTTGGACCACAAAGTAAGCAAGCAAGCTACAGACTTAGGAGAAAGGTATCATAAACATTCTTAAGACCCTCTCCACTTCCATCATATAGGACAGCTATATACACCAAACCGTAAGCTCCTGAGTGTAGGATTTTGTTTGCACTGATTTTTATATTCTCTGTAGAGCCGTGCATATTATAAGTGCTAAATATACACTTGTGGAATGAAGATTGAGATCTCCCTTTCTCTTACTCTCTATGCAGAATTATTGTATGGGAGAATATGAAGACACATCTTGCCCCTATATTAAGAAGGAAAAAAGATGTTAGCTAAGGAAAAAGGATGCTAGCTACAAGAAAATCTGAGGCAAAGTGAAGGAAAAGCTAGAATGAGAGGAATCCCAAGGCTCACCATGCAATCCCTTAAAACTCAGCACCAACTGAACCACTTATAAAAAGCACTAAAATTGTTGTTGCCATTTTCACCTCCCACCCAAGATCAAGGAGGGTGGGCACATTCTATCTTCCTCAATTTTTCCCTTTCTGTCCTCCTTCTCTTGGAACTTGTCTAAAGCAACCAACATGTATACACTCTACAGAAATAGCAAGGACTGATATTGAAAACACCTTCATCAGAGCTCTGGGTCTTTTGGACTAGGGAGAGTAAAAACTCCCTTGGGTCATGGTTTTTGCTCTACAGCCAGGGTAAAACCCTCTGGATTCATGCTACCACATTATGCATTTAAATAGTACCAATCCAATGTAATTCATTTTAAATAAAGTTAGAGATAGAAAAGCATTATTAAATTCTCAGATTTACCAGATTACAATGGACATGTTTTGGTTCAACAGTTTGGATCAATATAGAATATCAATTATTAATTTGTTAAGACTTAGGAGCATAAAATGTTCTTATAGGCTTTGCAAATTTCAGCAGAAATATAATGTATCACTTTGAGATTAGATACTATTAACTGTCTTCCAAACAACATGGCAATGATTGTTTATAAATACTTTTAATGTAAGTGATTTCCATCTAAATATAACAATGATTACAGTGTCTACCAAGTGTTTAAGGAAAATCACCATGTCTTAATTATTTAAGTGTAAGGGTACTTCTTCAGTCTTTTAGTTTAAGAATGAGACACAAATAAATTACACTACAGAGTAAGTCTTTAGTTCTACCTAGGGAATTCTGAAACTTCACCTGAAGTCTCTCACGACTTGCCTTAACTGGATTCCAGAAGATATCTCATGATATAGTACACATTTAATCAACTACTACATTTAAAATAATCAAACATCAGTGAAAGTGACCATGAGGGGATTACATGTGGGTCCCTTTCAAAGTGATGATATTCTCCTTAAAAAAAAAAAAAAAAAAAAAAGAAGAGTGATATGACAAATGATAGTTTCAAGACATTCCAAAAGAATATACTCTTTTGGGGAAGCAATACAGAAATCAACAATACGGATTGTTGTTTTATGTCTTGCAATGTGTAAACCTGTGCACTGACTTTTGTGCATGAAAATAATTTCTTTCCTTAAAAAAAAAAAAAAAACAACACTCCATAAAAAACCATCAACCAAAACCAAAAGAACTAATTACAGACTTTGGTAAAAACCCATCTTCTCTGAAGGAAAAAAAAAAGCAGCAGCAAGAAATGGGTAATCCATAAGCAGCAGATATAAATCACTTATCTTTGCAAAACAGCTGATCTTCTGGAATCAGCTTTATGAAGACATTTGTACTGTTTTTGTTTGTTACCATAAATTTGTTTCCTAACTATCAGTAAAAGCCTTTTATGAGGATTTGGAAAGCACTGTCAATTTTATGCCCTCGACTTCAAAAGAGATGAAAATTTCACATCTGGGCCCCAAACAGGTATCTTTGCTCCATTTTGGCACATGAATAAGTGAGAATATTACATGTAATCTTTCCTAAACTAACATAATGCAATTTGAAACACCATATTCATGGGGCGCCTGGGTGGCTCAGTCGTTAAGCGTCTGCCTTCGGCTCAGGTCATGATCCCAGGGTCCTGGGATCGAGCCCCACATCGGGCTCCCTGCTCTGCGGAAAGCCTGCTTGCTTCTCCCTCTCCCACTCCCCCTGCTTGTGTTTCTCTCTCGCTGTGTCTCTGTCAAATAGATAGAAAAAAAAAAAAAAAGAAACACCATATTCACTGATGAATATGGGCCAAGTAAAAAGAAAAAAATATGGTGGTCTGAGGTCAATTATGGGAATCTGTACTGGGAACTGCTCAAAGAATACACAGTATTTCTCTGAGCCTCCAAATATCACCAGAGAAGTCAGGCCCTTCCCTATCAGTTTAATGATGGTAACAGTATGGCCAGTAACACTAAGACAAAGGCCTGGGAATCTGTTTCCCTATTGCAACCTAACCTCACTACTACTGGAACTGGATTGCTGGGCCTGGGGATTTTCAATCTTATCTGAGACTTCCTAAGGTCACTTTTTAAAATATATAATAAAGGATGATTATATTAATTATTGATAAAGACTGAACAAAATATTTGATCCTTTTAAAAGAAAAAAAAATCACTTCTGTTAAGTACATGTATATAAATCCTAGTAAAAAAGGTAACAAGTGTACCTGAAGCAAATTCACTGCCAGGGACCAACTAAAAAAAATAAGGATATATACGGGCTCAGTCCATTAAGTGTCCAATTCTTGATTTTGGCTCAGGTCACGAGATACAGCCCTGAGTTGAGCTCTGTGCTCGGCATAGAGCCTGCTTGGGAGTCTCTCTCTCCATCTGTCCCTGCCCCCACTCCACTGTGCGCTTTCACACGCGTGCTCTCTCTCCCACACACACTCTAAAAAAAAAGATCCTCTCTCGCCCTCTGCCCCTCCCCCCCTCGCTCTTGCACTCTTTCAAGAAGGAAAAAAAGGATATATGTATAGCCTATAACTTCATTTGCAATAATGCTTTATGTATTTCCATACTGATAAGGATAATCAGGTATATATAACCAACGCTGACTTGTTTTACAATGATCAAGCCAGAAATCAGTTTTTGGTTACTGGTATGACAAAACTTTACTGGTAATTTATATATGTTTAATATACTGAAAAAATTTTGGAAGAGGGGGGATTTTGGTATAAAACACAAAGTCTATGAACATAATAATCAACATAGTCAAGAGATACAAAAAATTTAAGTCAACATACAATTGACCCTCGAACAACATGAGGATTAGGAGTGCCCACCCGCCCCCAGCTCCATGCAGTTGAAAATCTGCGTATAACTTTTGACTCCCTCCCAAAACTGAACTACTAATAGCATACTACCAACCAGAAGCCTTACTGATAACACAGTCAATTAACACATATCTTGTGTATATATATTATATACTGTATTCTTAGAGGAAAGGATATGAGAGAAAAGAAAATGATATTAAAAAAATCATAAGGAAAATACATTTACTGGGCTGTATGAAAAATCTTTTGCATATAAGTGGACTCTCACAGTTCAAATCTGTGTTGTTCAGGGGTCAACTGTATATATAAAAATAACAATATTTTTAACCTACTGGAAAGTAAAATAAAATTTTCTCTATATATCTATATATCTATGTATCTATATCCATGTATCTATCCATAGAGCTCAGATTTCACTAGAATATATCTTAGATTTCACTAAAGACCCATTGGCTTTTGAGACTAATGTGTAGGAAAGATGTGAATTTGCATGATATCATATACATAACTGGGTAGTTTCAGAATTTTCCTGGTTGACTATGGATTATTTTTATTCTTTTATCTCCTCCGTCCTCACAACCCTATCCCTCCCAACAAAAGGCATTAAACAATTTCTGGTGATGAATACTCAGGGAAGTATGTCAATTACACCTCCTCAAGTATCTAATTTACCATCATAAAGTGAATTAAGTATGGGAGAGATCTTGTTCAATTTCCCTTATACCTTAAAATTCATCTGAATTTTTAAGAATCGTTTGTTTGGGAGTAGTACATCTTTTGGTTAGATCACACCAAACAAACTGTAAATTCTGAAGCAGTGGTGGTAGTGATCAGCAGTTACCTGGACCAGGGCTTACAAACTACTGTGGCTCAAATCTGGAAGGAGTAATTCCAACTGTAAGAGTGGCTTTCACTGATACTGTAATTGATACACACTGTTCTAAAGGCTTTACATGTATTATTCATTTAACAAAAAAGAATAACCCTATGAAATAAGTACTGTGACTGTCCTCATTTTACAGAGGAGGAAACTCAGCCACAGTGAGTTGAGTAACAGATGGTGTTCACATCATAGGCAGCGGAGCCTGGATCGAACTCAGGCAGTCTGGTTCCTAAGTCTTGGCCGACATATTATATATATTATGTCCCCTCTTTCAGAAATTTGTGGAAAACATATTTGTGTTTATAGGTCAGGTTGAAAGTCAAAGTCCTGGCTTGTTAAAACAATTCTATGTCACCGATTTCAATAAGCATTTGTTCTATTTGGGGGGCTAGTTTATTTACTACCCCAAATTTGTTAATTCAGCTTTAAGCATATGATAGAAAAACTAGTAGACTCATATAGCTCAGAAAGAGAAAAAAAGTCTCATCTTGTCATTGGTTAACTTGGTATACTACCTGCTGTTTCCTCAGATGTAAAATGGGATGACAAATAATAATTCAAATAGCCTTCAAAAACAATAGCCCTGGAATGGACCTAATGTACCACCTAACTCCAAGTAGTAAAATTCACCATTCCCTAAAAAGAAGTTTGTGTCCTACCACTGCTGTGGTTTTTCATTTTCATAAAAAATAAAATAATTTTACATATCACCCTTTAACTGGATTATCCTATATTAGAAAACACAAGCAAAAGACAACATGCATTACATGGGATACACAATGTGAACAAAGTTACCATAGATTGCCAAAAAGGTGGTCCTCCAATCACTGCCAGCAAATGCATGATTATTATGAAGATTTGCACTTCAGTCACATCAATTCTGATTAGGTACAAAAAGCCAAAAAAGCAGAATTACTCAAAACAATTTCAAGTTAATTACTTGCAAGCTTAGCAGCATTCCTCTATCATGCACAATAGAAAAAAATCTCAAATATTGAGGAGAGGGGAAAAGGAGGTGTCAAAAATTTGTTATGAGCAAAATCAAATAAAATCCAGAGGCTTTTAATTTAATTTGATGAATTTCACAGAGCAATAAAAACCCCTCCTTTCCATAGGAAATTTCTGACTCATTGAAGTTGGGCTGAAACTATAGCTTAACCTTTCCCACCAAAAAAACAAAAACAAAAACAAGAAAAAAAAAAAAAGAAAAAGAGGCTGGGGCAGGGTATGTGTGTATTAAATTTTGAGTCTCAAGCAGAGAGGACTGCATTGTACTGCTATATAATATGAAATCTTCAACAAGTGCTTTGTAATACCAAGTGGAGGAAATGGTGAGTTTTTACTAAAGCAACATAAATCACTGAGATCTTACAAAACTTACTGCCCTTTAGTTATAGTCATTTAATGCCTTCCATAGTAGGGGGTTTGAAAAAAAAAATTTCACTCAATTCTCAATCAAATTCTTATGCTTATTAGGTCAACTACCCTAAAATCTCTGGAAAGAAGAACTAAAAGCAGCCAAGAATTAGTTT
This sequence comes from Neomonachus schauinslandi, assembly GCF_002201575.2. Classification (NCBI taxonomy): domain Eukaryota; kingdom Metazoa; phylum Chordata; class Mammalia; order Carnivora; family Phocidae; genus Neomonachus; species Neomonachus schauinslandi. Next base: position 92,123,666 of record NC_058406.1, on the reverse strand, counting down.
TGAGGTTGCTGAAAATGATCTTATAGTCAAGAAAAGACAAACCTGGTACAAAAACAGGGCAGTAGAAATTAGAAGTCTGAAAGCCTGGAAAAAAAGAATATGGACAAAAAGACTGAGGAGCAAAGCACAAACTGGTATTCCTTTCCTTCTATAGACTAGCACTTTGTATAATCTTGAGATTATCATTCTCAGATTATTGGATCCAAAATTAAAATTCTCAGAATTTATCCTAATGATATGGTAGCACAAAATGTTTGCACAAGGTTATTTATTACAGCATCATTTATAATAGGAAAATTTTTAAAATAGCCCTCAGTGCGGGAGTAGTTATAGAAATTCTGGTACTTCCATACAATGAAATATTTGGTAGTTTTTAAAAAAAGAGTGGGCAGCTCCCTACATAGTGATATTGAAAAATATCAAAGACATACTAGGTAAAAAGGAATGTTGCAGAGTGTATAAATGGTATTTTTTTGTGTAAAAAAGAGGAAAAATAATATTCTATCTTTATTTTTGCCAGTAATTACATAACAAATTTCTGGAAGGATGTATACATTACAAACTAAGAACAGTGGTTACCTATTGGAGAGGACAGTGTGGGAATAGACAGCTGGGAGATGAGGATGGGAAGGAGACCATACACTGCATACCTTTTTTATAATGTTAGTTTTAAACAAGGTGAATAATTTATCTATTAAGAAGGTAAATTTTTTAAAAAATTAGTCCAAGAAAAATAGATATCAACAGTAAGGGGATTCAATTCCCAGAGTAGAATGGAGCCCCCATTTCTAAAACTGACACTTAAAACATATAATGTGAGCTAGATAAGTAAGCTTTCATGCCCATAATAAATAAGTTGAAACCAGTCTCTCATAACTAAAAAAAACTGAGCTTTGTTTGCTCAAGAATGTTTTTTGAACAGAAGCTTATTAAATTGCAAACATATAGTGATGTAGTTATCTTTAAATACACATTTATTGGGGGGAAAATGGACTGAATTAGGCTAAAAAGAATCTGTAGAGCTGACCTGATGAGTGGTGTTGCCAATAAGGGGAATTACACTCAGTAGCAGATTCAGGAGACTAAGCAGGTGTCAAAGATGATCGACTCTGTCTTGGGTGGAGGAGGGTAGACATCTTACAACATTTTTCTGGATATATGAAGTAGCCTTTTGGGAGGGGAAGGGCCAGAAGTATAGAATTACAAAATAAAAATGGAGGGAACCTCATGCAATTAATCTTTGTACCTTGGATGAATGTAAAAGAGAATAGGAAACATGAAAGATCTTTACAAAGCCCCCAAATGGGATTCCTAGGTTAAATTTTATGGATTAGCTTGTTTGGAAATTTTGGAAGACAGAATTTTCTAAACCATTCTGATACTGTCATTGTATTTAGATCAACAATGCCTTAATGTTAGGAGGGAGAGCCCAGGAAAGCTTACTTACCAGTTGTAGGTAGTTAAGAATATTTTTTCCTGTTTGCTCATCTGATTTAGAGGAATACTCAGTACTCCTTGATGAGCCCCTCCTGCTCTGAATCATGAGAACTGCCTATCACCACTCCTGGAGGTGTGGCTCTAATCTTGACTGTCAATGAAAAAGGGTGCAGTAAGAGGCCATCCCCAGAGACAGGAACTAAGCAAGCTAAGAGGACAGGAGGCAGAAGCTATTAACAATGAACAAAAAAGTCAACGATTCTATTGAGGAAAGAGGGGTTATGTGGCAGTTCATCTTCCCACCTTTCCACTAAGAAGTCTCTTAGTATGGGCTGAACTTATTGTAACATGTATTAGGACAGGGCTCATTTCACTTCTTTTGGCTGGGGAGGAAAGACAGTCATCCAGAAGGAAGAATGTTATAGAAAGGTAGGAATCTGGCACTTCTGTAGTCACTTCCTTATTATTATTTTCAAAATAATAACATGGGTGATAAAATTCCCAAATGTTGGGACTTCTCAAAACAAACAAACAAACAAATCATCCTCCATAACTACATCAAAAATAAGCCCTTCAAGATATAAAGAATATATGGTAAAAGAGCATCCAAAACACGAGTGATTTTTTTTTTTTTTAAGACATATGGGAAAACAAATCTCTTCTCCACAGCATTAGATTTCCACAGCCTAAAAGTTTCAGAGGGGGAAAACTCAATGATAATACACTTAATTTTCTATAACCATGAACGTATTTGAATATCCTGAATGGTACTGCTTTAAATAATTTCCTATTTCTACTTTATTTTAGTATAGGTTGTCAAAGTACAAAAGGAACTTCCCCAACGCTGTGTTAAATCACTACTGCAAGCCACCAATAAACAACATTCTGATGGCTACCACAGAAGACAAATGGAAAGAAGCAAACCAGTTGTGGAGACTAAGCTCCCTCATTCTTCTGATGGGGAGGCTCTAATGTGGCACTCAAAATAACTTTGAATAGTCATAATAAATCCCCTGGGCCCATCACTCCTAACAACATCTCAATGGTCTATTGACAAAGAGGTAAAGAGATCAAGGTACCTTAAATGAATGAGTAATTTTAACTTCTAAACAGGGAACAGAAACTCTCTCTAGTTGGAGAGAAGAACTCATGGGGCCTTCATCAAAACAGAAAGGCAGCCTAGATCAGTTATTACATCAAAATTACAGGTTTACAATATGACTCAGGGGTGTAACAACCCCAAACTATCTAAGTTAATTATGAAGAAAATTTCTGTTTTGAATTTCATTTTTATTTTTTAGTGTTTAGAGAGATACCTAACAAATGCATTTGGCTTGAATTCCAACAGGACTCAGGAATAACAGGGATGTGAAAGGACTTAAATGACATTCTGTGAAAGTTGGTAAGCATGTTAATCATCTTTTCCCAGAATGTTTTATGTCTTTCCACTTTAATATCAGAAATAAGACAAGTTAATCTATTTTTCTTGTACGTGTACCATATGCATTCAAAGATATATTTGCAGCTAATTTGCAAACATAATTTGTTATACCACACATAGTAAATGTAATGGTGTTATAATCTGGGTTGCCTATTAGCTTGGTTAACACAGAATATGCTCTAGGGCTAAATTCACAACGTCAAAACCCCCCAAATTCGTACAACTTGACTTGTGAGCTATTTATTATTTAAAAAGAAGAATTTTGTTTGAAAAGACATCCACTGAGGGTGTCTGGAATCCTATTCAAGAATTTGATTGTTATTACCTACAGATTTGCAATTATCTATAAATGGATCTGCAGTTCTAGGGAGCTTATACGTAACCAGAACACTTATTATACCAGAAATACCATGGGTGGGGTGAAATCTTGGTAGACTGCAATGAAGACTGGCCTAGAAATTGATCATACTGCCTTCCAATATTTTACTTTCTACTCTTGATAAGGGACAAACTGGGCAGGGCAAGCTAAATGTTAAGTAACATTAACCAGACAAGTGAATGATAACTATGATATTTTAAAATCAAGTGGTACATACAGAGAAATTCTAAGCATCTATTTTTGAGATAAGCTGAATTATTTAAAACCGTATTATCTACCACATGAATGACTACATGGATCTTTTCGATTATCTGAGAAGACTAAAAAATACAAACAACAGCAACCCATCCAGGGATTTTTGAGTAGGAAGACAAAAACAGCCAAAGGCTAAAACATAGTAAGTCCTCTAAGAAGAACTCAAGTTCAGGTCTCACATTTAAGGGGACAGCAGACTCTTACGCCCTTGGAAACAGAAGAATTAGGAGAGTCCTCTCACCTCATTTAGTAATAATGTTGATGGAGTTAAATGAAGGGATCATGGACCTATTCTTCCTCTCAAACTAGCACAATCAATTCTGGAAGAAATCTGGAAACTGTTGGGAATTACTAACACAGGTCTTAAAATTAATATAATAATAGTGGTAACAAACACTATACACCAGGCGCTATAGTTAGCACATTACATTTTGACTTTTTTAATCTTCACAGCTATCCTAGGAGGTAGGAACTACTGCCACCATTTTATAGATGAGGAAATTCAGTCAGATAGGTTAACTGACTTTTCAAGGTTAGAGAGATAATACATGGCAGAGCCTTGAAAGAATCTGCAAGTGTTGTACCTACACAATGCTAAAAACTCTTTAGTTTACTGATCAACTGGAGTAAAATTTGTCCTAAGTTTTTAACTTTTTATCACTAAGGAGCCCACACAGGATGATGTTTCTTATATACTAACACAACTTTTCTTAAATTGATAGAAAACAACAGGCAATAGAATAGGAAGTTCAGACACTAATAAATTAACTCGAAACAAAATATAATGAACAACTCTTTCTTAAGCTTATTTTCCCCCGAACTTTGTAAAAAAGGAAAGAAAAACCCACAAAGAAACATATGACAGTCTCATTTCAATGATCAAATCAGTTAAAGCAACAAATATTAAAAGCAAATCTCTGCAAGTTAGCAACTGATAAAAGAATGTATTTCCAAAAGATTTTTCAGGACGTTAAAATTAAAATGCATTAGTTTCTAGAAACATTTTAATAGGGAAAGGCTCTATAAATACAGGTACTTTGTTATCATAAACAAGGTGAAAGTCATTTAGTCAGTATTCTATTTTCACTAAGAACACTGGGAAAAAAGACCTTTGGTAAGTGTAAGTAATTAATAATCATAAATGAGCCATCAAAAATTATAAATGTAGACAACTGCAGTGAGCATAAATTTTCAGGTCTTTGAAGAAAGTGCCAGAAGACAGGTTATGGGTAGAGGGGTGCTAAAAAATGACACATTCTTAACTATGCACATTATTTTACCCTACGAAGGACTCCCACAAATAATTATGCAAATACATTGTAAATTCAAATGAAAATGGCTTTTGTTTTGCTGCTAAATCATGCCTATAGTACCTCTCAGTATTTTCCAAATTCTAAACTTATTTTGAAAAAAAGATGTACACTATCCCTCTCTATTAATCTGTCCCCAAAGACATCACTACTGCCAGTGAATAAATGGATTTACAATGCTGCAAGATACCTTTCAGAAAGAACTCTGCTACCAGACTTACTATTTCTATCACATTATTGAAACATTTTTGGGCATGGGGATTCAATATAGGAAACCTAATGCAGCCTTGTATTGCTAGAATGATCTGTTAGGTGTCCATATGAACAGTTCCCCAATACTCCCTGAAAGCAAGATAAATGGAATTTAAGTTCTATTTTTCTTGTGAATAAACCTTTCATACTAAAGTGTGAAGGATTCTTGGCTATTCTACTGGGAAACCATTTTCTAATGAATCTTTTCGAACTTTTAAAAGTCATAAGGTCAAAATTATAATTCTAATATGAGAGGAAAAGGAGATATTATTCACTCAGCATTAATTAAGGAAATACGGATTTACTAAAAACAAACCAAACCTGAAAAAGGAGGGTATTCAAAAGATAGCTATAGTAACATGAAAAGCAAAGGATACTTAGTTTTAAAAGCACAACTAAGAGAAGAAAACAATAAACAATACAAATAGGAATGAGAATAGTTTCAAGCATTAATTTTTTAAAAAATCAAGTTCATCGAAAACAGAAGTGGTACTAGATTGCTTAAAGAATATATTCTAAAAGAGTTAAGAGAATACACAGAATCTTTCCTATTACTATTAAGAGTCCTCTCAATTTACTTATCTAAAGGGCAACCCTGCTTTATTCTATTTTCAAAATATAAATATCAAAAAAAAAATCTAGTTAATGGTGGAAAGGTATTTGTTTTAAAAATATTACATAGAGCAAAAATCGTATTAGGTATAGTAGGTAAGTGAGATAGATAAATTTTTTTAGCATCAAATCACCAGAAATATTATCTTCAAAAAATTTTAATAGGGTGGATTTTTATTGCCCTATATATATTAAAATTATTTTCTATTAACCTGTTTGTCTGTGAAATACCACCAGAAGACGTTTTATTTTTTACATTTTAATTACTCTGTGCATGACAAAGGTGCTGTCTTTATTGAGTTCACGCCACTGTTCACTGGACAGCATCAATACTCTAGCAGTTACCGTGAAGTTCCAGAACCAAGGTCCCAGGGTTCCTGCGAGAAGCTGGCATATTATAATTATGATCTGGGACTCTGTAACATCGAATCTATGCATAAGGAAACAAACATTTCAAAATAACTTTACTCAGAGCTTTTGCCAAAGAGCCTTACAGGTAGCAAAAACAGATTTAGAAGGTAGCATTCTCCTTATAAAGACATCTAAAGATTCAATGACACAATTTATACAGTACTATTGTTATCCTTATGCAAACATGTATATTTCTTACCCAAACCAAAACATTAAGTGTAACACACTGAATAAATGACTTGTAAATAGGGAGCTGGTAACACTAGAACTAAAAACACAGTCAACTCTTAATTATCTTAGTGAATACTACTTGCCAAATAATCACATTATCTTTAACATAGGTCCTGTCAGTGCCAGAACCTACCCAGACTTCTCTGGAGAGGAATGTTTTCAGAAACCCTAGGGCACAGTCATCTATGTGTTTGAAGAACCACGAATCTATCCCGCCCCTCTTCACTGCCCCACATCTCATCATACTCCTACCTCTGCTATCTCAGTAGAATTAGCACATGCATGTAGAAAGGACATGGGGAAACTGTGACTCCTTTGGATACGGTTAGAACCAAATCAACTGGTCAACTCCTTGTCCTGTTTCCTAATAATCTCTAGTCCAGAATCTTATCCTCTTTCCTCTTTTTCTTCCCTTAATTCCATACCAGCATTATAACTCTCTACTATATCGGATTAGTTTATTAGTGGTAAAAATTAGTAAAATGTCCAATTCAATCACTAATGAAGTTTTGGAACACAGATGGTGACAGAAAAAGACTTGTGGTATAGAACAGGCTTCAAATCAAAACCATGTAATCAAAATTAAGAGCTGAGGAATGCTAAAGGAGATAGAAACTAGTCTACGATTTTACCTGATGATCCAAGAGTCCAAACTGCAATCTAGGCTTTATGTTAATATAAATAGGTGTTTTAAGATATGTTCTATAACAATTTAACAAAATTAAAATGAGCACAGTCCTAATGACTGAATCATTACCAACAATAAAAAATACATAGGGAAACTAGAAACTGAAAGGAAAATCTCTGATATTTGTTTATGTGATCAATCTTAAACTTTTAAAGAGGCAAATATCCTATACAGGCATTCAATAGGAAGTTTCCTAATTCTTAATCCACAAAAAGTGGATTATACATTAACAGAGAGTTTGGATTATAACATTAACGGTTTTTAATTACTAGGGTCTCTTCAAATATTTATTCTTTAGAGGTTTCTTGGGTAAGAACTGAATCGGATTTGTTAGACTACAAGTAGACACATAACCTATTGACTTTTCTCATTTAACTAGAAAAGAAAAAGTCAGAAGTTACCTACTTACATAGAAATAAATTTGGTAGCAGTTATTAGCTAATGTAAATGTGAAACATGAGAAGCATGAATTCAAAAATGTAATAAATACTCTGCCTGCTATAATTATAAATAATTAAGTACATTGGAAACAACATCTGTGAAATTAATAGACTTTCAGAAGGAACCTTAGACACCATCAAATCCAAAACTGATTTACAAATTAGGAAATGAAAGTTGTAGGCCTTGCCCAAGCTGATAAACAGACAATAATTTGGAGATAACACCCGAGATAAGATATAGTGACCTGGTTCAATTCATTATAATTTTTTTGTCTTGTGAAAAGAGTGTCCTCCCGCCCCCCGCCACGCCCTGCAAATGATAATTTGAGAAAGAATTCTACTTTTCACAGTGTGGAGGGTTTTTTTAAGGCCAGTATTTTGCATAAACAGTTTTATTAGAGATTGTTTAGAGTTTCTAAGCATTTAATTCATAAAAATGATTCCATATATATGTAGAAATTACCGATTTTAAAATATCTAGATATACAGGGTTTAAGCCTTAAGAGAGGAAACGACCACTTCCATTTAATATAATCCATAAGCATTTTAAAGAATATTTTACAAATATTTACAAATGAGCTTCAACTCATAATTCTTATCCTCTTCCACCAACCTGTTCCTTCTGTGAAGGTCTAGCCTCTGAGCCCATGTCCCTCCTGTCTTTCAAATCCAAGCTAGTAAAAATCCTAACAGGCTAAGCTAGACCAAGAAGGGTCCCAATGAGCATTACTCATCTTTGTCAGATCTCCATAATAGCTTGGTCCAGAAGGACTGTGAGGACAGGGGTCTGTCTAGATGTGAAAGGTACTAATATTCTCTGTATACGGAAGCTTTCAGCTGTGGTCAGAGCAAAGTGCTGAAAGATTTAGCTCATAATTTCAGGGATGATGTATCCAAATCACATTGGCTTTCTCATAATATCAGACTTTGAAAGGAAATTACTTATAGATGAATTAAATTACGGAGCCTATTTTTGATCGAGATACTATGAGCAAACTTAATAGCAACTAAAAATGATGACATTAGGAGACTAAGAAAAACAAATAAAAATCTCTTATTTGGCAAATACGGTATGTGGTTATTAAACACACAACAACCTAAATTGATTATATATAAAAAAGAAATCCTTGTGACTTTTTTCACTTGTGTGTAAACATCAAAATAAAACAATTAAAATAAAAATATTTTAAAATAAAATTTCCAAGGTACCTGAAGCTGCTTTCACTTTTTTCCAAAAAAGGGAATAAGAAAAAGCAAGGGATTTAAAAAAATTTTGTTAGTCAAATTCCATTTCAGAGTTTATCTTATTATTTTCTAATTAAACAAAATAAAATTTGGACTTTCTCCTCCATACATAAACTTTAGTTCAATATTAGCGTATTATACACCTGCCTATTCTCCCTGCTCTTGAAAAGAATGTGAAATCTAAAATAGCATTTTTTAAAATTCTTTAGGAATATTGCTATTATTCCATATGCCATTACATTGGTATTTTGATAAATACCTCCTTAAATGTAAGCACTCACAGCACATTTCTATGAGTGTTGAGAACTGCTTTGACTTTAAAAAAGAAATAGTGCAGCCTTAATATGAATGCAGGATTTCAGAAAATTGTATTCAAATTTTCGAAATCAAAACCAATTTCTTGTAATACTAATATGTAATTTAAATTGAGATATTATATTCAAACTGGCCCCAATATTTCTATATAGATAGTCTCATCATAAGAAAGCACTAGAGTCTCAGGGAGAGAGTGTCCTCCCATGTCCTCCCCTCTGCCTGTTACCCTAAACTCTGGTCTTGCATTTTCAACAATCTAGCTCCATATACCCATCTCTCTCTTTTTTCCCCAAATATCGTCAATCTCTTCTCTAGTCAATTTCTTCTGTGTAAATACAAAACCCTCCTTCCTTTGAACCTATGTTTTCTTCTAACAGATGCCTTGTTCCTTCCCATCATCACAGCCACCCATCTTCTAAGTCACCTGTACTAAATGTGTGCTTATTTATTCCCTTCACTTGTCATCCCCTACAATCTGGCTTTTACCCTACTGCTACAGAGAAACGACTCTGGATGGCCTCACACTGCCACATTCAGTGTACAATTTTCTGTCCTCATTTTGAGTCTTGGCAGCATTTATCGTTGTTCTCTTTTGAAATTTCTGGCTTTTCATTCTGGTATGCCTCCTCTGGCTGTACAATCATTTTCACGGGCTTCTTTCTAGGCTTGCTTTCTAAGTTTTCTAAGCTATTTTCATTCCATTTGGATGTCTAAAATCCCTCACATACACGTTCTAGTAGAACTCTCCCTTTCACAGAGGTTCCTCTGCCTGTAGTGCCTTTCTCCACTTTCCATCCAACCACCCATGGAGGGGAACTGGGAGTTAAGTCCCTGCTCACTCATTCATTCCCCATATGCAGACAGAGACGAGGTCCTACAGTTTCTACCTCTTAAACCTCCCTCCAACGTATGACTTTCTCTCTGATTGCACTGTCATCACACTAGCTCGGGCATCAGCATTCCTCACGCTGATGATGCTGATGACTTCTAAGGGTCTCCTTACCTCTGTCACAGCCCATTCTAATTCACCCTCCGAATATGCCAGCCTGCTATTTCCAAACTCTCCTTTTGTCATTTCCCTGGTTTAGGTCCTGCAAAGGCTCCCCACAGATTCAGGACAAAAGCCCCTCTTTCTTGGCAGGACACAGAAGTCCCTGATTCTCTGGATCTCCTCCAGCCTTACCTCCTGCCACTCCCTACAAGCATCTTATGATTTAACGGTATAGAACTGCTCATAGTTCTCCAAGTACATATTTCATTAAAAGAATACACCACAAGGGACATTCCAAGACTGGCAAATAGAAAGCTGTGATATCAAATTGCTCCTAAAAACACTATTTATTCTTCCCCTCCTTCCATGGTTCCTTCGCTCTCCTTCCTTCAGTTCCCATACCACATGGTTGGTGCTGCTTTACTTGAAAGGGAAAGATAATTAATTAGAGCTGATGATACATAAGCTTTCAAAATAAGGGCTTGAAAGTTAACTATGAGATAATAACCACTGAAACAAACTATGTCAAATTCAGATATTACAAATTCTGCTATTTTTGAAAACAGTAACATCACTAAAAACTAAAAGTGAATTAGGGCGAACCAAGTGATCTTAGAAGTCTAATATATTTTGTGGTTTCACCAATGCAGAGAAATACGATGAAAACATTATTGAGATAAAGGCTATAAAAACAACATTGAGAAAAAATACATCTGCACGTAATATTTTCAATTACTGCTTTTTTTCTATCAGAAATCCATAATATTTTCTGAGCACTGATCATTTTATAAATTGCTGAAGAACGTAGAGGCATAGGATTTTCAATTGGACACACATGTCCACTATTGTCACTAAGGGCATTAAGATGGGCTTTAAATATGTTTTCTAAACTTCTAGGACATGTCTTTTAGTTAACATCCAAAATTTTAATAGTTATTGTTACTGTCATAAGTTAAGAACATCTTAAGTTCTATTTAAATAAATTTAACAAAAATCATTTGAACTAAACTTGTAAGGAACAGCTGAATTTCTGTGCAGCCTAGTTCTTACAAGACCTAGAAAACTAAGTTTATTCGGGATCTAAAAATTTAAATATCCACTAATGATTCACCTTAAAGGGACTAGGTTAAGATGTTCTATCATTTGCAATCACAGATTTTTATTTGGCTATTTCATGAAGTATTCAGTCTTTTCTCAAGTTCTTTGTCTTTTAATCCTACACCACGAAAAAAATACTAACTTGAGCAGTGTAAACAGGATCTGTGATACTTAATTAAACACTGGTTGATGAATTCCATCCTTTACCTCATTCTCAGACTAGTTTACTCATTAGTATTTACAGAAAAGTACTGATCATCAGGTAGAAACCATTCATTTTGGAGTTTGAAAGCAGTATGTATTTCATTTTTTAAATTCTTGGGCATTTTGTTGGTGGTAGTAATCTACATGGTATGTCATGTCAGCTGAATTATCAAGAGCTTAGATTTTTATAGATTCATAAAGAATATGAAAAGAACAAAATCTAATTAAACTATGATATTTAGAGAGGAGAGTTGCTCTTTGCTCTCATAAACTATCTTATTTTTCCTGAAAACGCATTTCGTATGTCAAAATAAAACATGGAATTACGGTGAATAACAATAGGAAAAATAGAGTGAATTTATCTGAGGGAAAAACAAGTGGGTATGAGAGAGGAGGGACAACTGCTTTTCATATTATTTAAAAAATATTGGTTGGGAGGTTCTAATAGTTCCATTAGGCAGCTATAATAATGAGTTTTAGATTTCTTTTATTTGTTAAACTAATTTAGTGCTTTGATCCATTCCTAATATTGAAATACTTAAAAGCAACATTCTCCATATCTTAAAGAGGAAACAACAACAACAACAACAAAATCACCATTAAGTGTTACTTACATTCCAAATCGCAATGTTCCAGAAACATATGTCTGCCAGTGTGCACAATAGAACATGAATGTCCCAGCAAAACAACAAAAAAACATCCAGTCAGGGTTTGTCCCCAGCTGCACTGCGATACAAGTTCCAAGAACCACGAAAACTGCAAGAGAAAGATCACAATTAAAACTGAATAATCTGAAAAATCAACATTAACTGAGCTGGGAATGATTTTAGATGAGGCAAAAAGAAGACATGCTATGAATGTACAATCTTCTCTCTGTTATCCAAGGTACCAGAAAAGCAGGATGTAATCTTTTACCCCATATTTTCAATTTCTTCTTTCAATACACCACATAGTGGAACCAAAGGTCTCAAAAGCAACTAAAATACTGAGCATTTTTTGGAGTATACTCCCAACTCAGTGATACTAATGAACAGTAAAAAATTATAGACCAGAGTTAAAAACAAAACAAAACAAAAAAACACCCCCTGTGCCTCCGCTTCCTCATTTGTAACATGACGATCAAAACCAGATAAAATAGGGCGCCTGGGTGGCTCAGTCGTTAAGCGTCTGCCTTCGGCTCAGGTCATGATCCCAGGGTCCTGGGATCGAGCCCCACATCGGGCTCCCTGCTCCGCGGGAGGCCTGCTTCTCCCTCTCCCACTCCCCTGCTTGTGTTGCCTCTCTCGCTGTGTCTCCCTCTGTCAAATAAATAAAATCTTAAAACAAAACAAAACAAAAAACCAGATAAAATATATCAGTATTGTAAAGGATTTCAAACAGTGCCTGAAACATATTAAACACTATGTGATTGTTGAAAAAAAAAAAAGAAAAACTAAAGGCCTACATAATTCACAAAAGAACTCACTTTTTAGATTCATAGCTATCTTTTCTTAGGTAGCAGATATAATTACGGGTGACTTATATAGAAAAATACTTCCTATGAAAGTTTGGAACTCAAACTACAGCACAAAAATGACTATCACTTAAAATAAAAAATAGGATACCTATCATTCCATAGTCACCTAATTATAATATCCTTTCAAGACGCCCAACAAGCCTTTATATTCAGTGAAAGTCTTGAGTTTTTCTTGAGTCCTATAAGTTATAAGTGCTTAGCTATTCACTCCCCTCTACTAAGCAGGCTATTGTTAGGACACACCAAAACAATGATTTTCACATGAACCTACATCTGCAAATCTGAGTTCAGGAGGTAAAATTATCATGGGTTTTTGTTTATTTTAAAAATATTTAAAATGCTATGCCAAATGACAAGAAATCAACAGAAAAACTAAGTAAAAATATGTGAGTGTGTGTGTGTGTGTAAGGGGGTGGGGACATTCCTATCAGGAAGGCTAGACAGAAACTGTCATTTAGTTTCTAAGTCTCTTTTTTCCCTTTCAGAAAGTACTAAAATATTCTTAAAGTACTAAAATATTCTTTTTAAAACAGTACAAATAAAGATATATCACCTATAATCTAATATATAGTAACTCATCTACTGCTAGCACTTTAGTATATTTCTTTCTAGTCTTTTTTTTTTTTTAAAGATTTTATTTATTTATTTGAGAGAAACAGAGATAGCGACAGAGATAGTGAGAGAGAGCATGAACAGAAAGGAGAGGGAGAGGCTCCCTCCCCAAGCAGGGAGCCTGATGTTGGCCTAGATCCCAGGATCCTGGGATCATGACCTGAGCCGAAGGTGGATGCTTAAACAACTAAGCCACCCCGACGCCCCCTTTCTAGTCTTTTTATCCAAGCCCATTACCAGTTATACTCCAAGTCTACAACATAATCTTAAACATCCACAGACTATCCATTTAAATATAAAGACCACGAATTTCCTAGTCTCCCACTATTGTACCATCTATAATTTCTGAGATTTTTGATGATGACAATAAAATCTTTTAAAAAGATTTTAAAAACGGTAGGTGCCAAAAGAATAATATTTAGGTTTAAAAATAACTTCAGTAGAAATAATTTCTAAATTTCCCCATACAGGCAATAGTGAACAAACATTAACTGTATTTATAGTCTTTTGAAAACATTAAAACTTGATATAAATCACTTATTCGGATAACTACCATAACACCATAAACCTCTTATTTATTCCAACACTTTTCTCACATTAATTTTTTCACTATTAATCATTAACATTAAAAAATCAACAATACCTGTTGATAGTGAATCACAACCATGATCAAAAAGTTCTCCCAAAGGAGAACTGCTATTGGTTCTTCTTGCCTGTTTCCCATCTATAGCGTCCAAAGATTGGTAAATGAAAAGGCCACATGCACAAGCAATATATGCCCACAGAGGAGCCTGTGAAACAAATAAGAAACATAAGTGTTATAAAGACATTCATTACTATGTTTTGCTGATATATTTTTACTCACAGATATTTTATCTTTATTCTCCAGAGAAGTACTACTGGTTGGAAGCTATGGGAGAGAATCCAAGAGCTATGTGATGAAAAACTTTTTGAGACACTTGGAATTGTAAAAGAATCAAATTCTTTGCTTTGTAGGGGTGCTTAGGCAGATACAGGATAACTACTTCATAAGGTTATATAAGAGATCAGACTAGGTAACTTCCATAACATTCCTCCTAACATTTAGACTCTAAGAGTCAATTAAAAAATAATCTAGTACAGTTCTTCCCAAATTGTATCTTTCAAGATGTTTACAGGTCTTATGTGAAGAAAATGAATTCCACGCTAAACTCACGTGGGAAATACTGGATTAAACAATGTTAAACAGACTTCTCTACTGCAGGCCTTCTGCCAGCCATTAATCTTGCTAATACACACTGTGAATATTCAAGAAGGGGGACACAATATGCTGCCATTTTCCAAATTTATTTGAGCATGTAACCTATTTTTCAACACACTTCTTCAACGTTCCATGGAATGACACTAGGGAAATGATGATCTAGTACAGAGTGCTTAGAACATTATTTTTCAAATATTTATGGCCACATTTTCAAGGAACAATTTCTTTTCCCAGACAGAAATTGAACCACTAATACAGGATTTAAACGTTGTGTTAAAAAAGGGGAGCTTCTATTTGACATGTTCTCTTTAAGAATGTAGAAGAGTGTTTTTTATGACTTTTCACTATTTTCCCATGCCCAAACCATGAAAAAATTTCTATAATCACAAGGTATTTTCTCAGATATTGGTTATCAAGTTAAACCAAGTGTTAAATGCTCACAGCAGCAAATTAAAACTACTCAGAGCTGCAAATAATATTTATATTCTGCACTGCAAAGAGGTTTCTCTCAAAGTTCTATTTAGTTCTCAGTATTAAAGGCAAGGATCTTCTCTTAAACATTTTCTTAGAGTCTCATATTTTAGAACACTGAAGCTGTCAAAAGGACCATAGCATAAACCAGAGTTACAAACCCTGAAAGCAATCACTGTGATTGTGTAATCATACTTTATGTGCAAGCTCACTGGACTGATTAGTCCTGAGTGACTAAGCAAAGTCCTGTAGTCTTCGGATCGTTCTTTCTTCCTGTGAATCTGTAGAATACTAAACTAATATTACGTATTTCTTCCTTGTTCCCATTCTTTCACAAGTCAGAAGTGTTTTAGGAAGAAAGCTTTCTCGGGGCCCCTGGGTGGCTCAGTTGGTTAAGCGTCTGCCTTCGGCTCAGGTCATGATCCCAGGGTCCTGGGACTGAACCCCCACTGGGTTCTCTGCTCAGCGGGGAGCCTGCTTCTCCTCTCCCTCTGCATCCCCCTCTGCCTACTTGTACTCTCTCTCTCTCAAATTAATAAAACCTTTAAAAAAAAAAATAAAAGGAGGAAAACTTTCTCATTCAGGAATAAGCCTGGTCTCAGCTGGTTTAAGAGCCTGAGAGATACACTGAATCAATAAAGGAACACATTTATCACTCAGGAAAGCATCACACCCTGATAGGTGGGTGGAGAAGAATCTGCATAGGAAAATAATCTTATCACAATCAGGCAATGAACTGACTTGCAAAATCTTGCAGAGATGTTCTTATACGAGTCAACTCATGTGAAAAAATTCTAAGAAACATGGTTTTATGGAGCTTTTGAAACAGAACTGTGGGGTTTACATACATACAAATATGTACATAGACTGATGCAATAGTGTTTATTTTTTTCTTTTTCTGGGAGAATATATCAAAAACTTATTTACATTATGTACAAGAAGAGGAATTAGAGGTAAGAATGGAAAGGGAAGTCAGGTAAAAAAGATTTTACTTTTGTTTTATTCCTTTCTGTTTGAATTTTTCCAACTATGTAGTTTCCCTTTTCCTTTTCAATGTCAGTAGGAGTCTGGGCAGTAAGATTATGGGCAATGTGCCACTTTAATTTTCTTTCCAATCTTCTATATTAAAAAAAAAATCTAAGAAATTTCTTAGCAAATCAGATCAAAAACATTAAATTTGGCAATATAAAACAAAAACAAATGAACGTTAAAACAAAAAACTCTTATGATCATATTCCAAAAAGTTATATTTAAACCTGATGGGAGCTCTCACTGGTAACAGCACATAGCTCAATTCTGGTTTTCCTGTGTATAAAATAGCTAATACCAATTTATCTATCTTATGCGGCAAAGGTAACTCAAGCATGTGTAACATATATCAAGCTGCAAGATAAATTCCAAATTAACTTAGGAAACTAAAACCAAAGCTACTAGCTGATAAGATTTAAATACTTAGGCTCAGAAATAGATCATGAGGATATTATGGTATCCATATAAAAAGGGCTAAGTCTACATTTCTACCTTAGAACCGTGAAAAATAAGGGCTGATTTTCCTTTCTTATCTACTGGAAAGTTATTTTTTAACAAGAATGGCAAACTCCACTGAAACCATCACAATAGTGACATTCTTTTCTACTAGAAAGATTATCTGAAACTCTAATGTATTAAAAGAAAATCAGTAACAAAAAATATATGGAAAGTTCACAACACCTGGTGACATGAAATTTAATGTTCACCCACTGGGACAAGGCCCAAAGGAATTAGGGCTAAAATGAATGAGAATGTCCCTGGGTAATAAATTTATGGAACACTTTGACTCCTAAACAGTGATTAAAAAATAAATAAATAAATTCAATTAAGAACTTAAATAATTTGTGATACCATATATATGTACTATTAGGGGAAATAAGAATAAGAGGAAGGTTGTGGGAAAGAAAATGTTACATACTTAATGTTTTTGACCAATGAAATAATAACCAGTTATTGAGCATTATATGTTAGGCACTCTAAATGGATAATTTTTATTTCTCTTAATACCACAAAATAAAATTTCAAAGGATAAACTGTGACTTAGAGAATTTACATAATTTACTGAAGATCACAGAGATATAAGAAGACATGGAAGACAGCCATGACCTATTTTAATGCACTGTGATCTAAAGCCTAACTAGGATTTCTACTGTGCAGCTATAAATGCATCCAGGCATAGCCTTTGTGGACACTATCTTCCCTAGCAGAGCACCAAACAGTGGCTCCAGTCATGTTCTACCTTGATTCCTCCTAGCAGCAATTCTGAAAAGTTCTCTGTGATTAGAATAGTTCCCATTCTGGAAGTTTCCTCAATAAATGTATTCAATAAATGACTATTAGCGGTTGAGCTACCTTTGAACTTCGCTCAGTCCCTGATCCCCATCATGGAACTAGCTTAGGATTGTTGGAGAGCTTCCTTTAGAATCAACACACCTCCCTGTTGTTCTGCTGTATCTCTAAGGATATGTGAGACCTGGACCAAGTTCCTCTGGAAGTGGCTATGAGGTCCTCAAATAAGCCACAGGTAAAATAGTTCAAAGGACATGTGATAAAGAATCCCAAAACACATTTAAACAGTCATACTGGTTTTTGTTTTTTAAGTTTCCTGATTGATATAAAGGAAGATAGTTAAGAAAGTGATAAAAATCAGAAATATATTCAGACAATCTGTATGAATATACAATCTGTATGGACGGGATTTGTATAGTAAAAGAGGAATTAAAATAAAAGTATTCAAGGGTGAGGAAAAAATGAACATCTGGAAGAACACAAAAAAAACAAGTAAACGTGTTTTATAGGTAACTGTGAAGTTTAACAGCCATTTACTTTAAGAGCTATATGTGGAAACAAATGAATTGATGATAACCAAAAAGGACAGAGGGTGATAATTTTACTGCAAAGAACAAATCATCCGAAAAGACTACTTAAATGATTACTTCAAGTTTAAAACAAGATAAGGACTATTGTGACCATGATGATTTCATATGGTTCAGAGTCACCTCTGACACCTTCAGTTGAGGATCACCTTCTATTTTCTTGATTACCCGCAATTGATCCCTTGGATTAATATAGGCACAATAAATGCTTCTGATTCTCTTCCATTTACCTATTTTAGTTCCCTTTTTATCAAGTAAATTTTAAAACCAAAGAGATAAATATCGATTTACTTATTCTGATGAAGAGCTCTAGTTTCAGTTTTGGTTTTAAGTAATGGGTACAGAGGGTAAAAGAGGGACCAGCAATAGAGACTTGTGCTTAAGAAGGCCCAGGAAGAAAGTCTTCGTCAGCAATAACTGCTCCCCTTCTTAACAGCAGCCATTGCAGAATACAGAACAGGAAATGCATTATACTGACTTTTTCTTACATGTCTTTTGCTTTGTTAGTATAAGAGAGATATACCTGAGGCCTATCAGTCACATATATTTACAGGAAGAGAAAAGGAATATTCAAACAATTCTCACAGGAATGGAGAGGAAACCACTTTTGATAAAACTGATTTACAGCTGTGCCATCTCACTACTAGAGACTTTTTCTCTCTGATCATTTTAAACTTTGCTAAGATTTCATTCAGCTATTAAAAAATTAAAAAAAAAATTCACTCATTTTTAAAAACTTTTTTTATATTGAGATTTACTGATTTTAAAAGGAATATCTTTACGTGTTAATCCCCGATAACATTAATTTACCTACTAGAATCAGATTCCACCTTTTGCTTCTGGGTTTCATAAACAGAGGGTATAAAATAGACTGCAGTTATAATCTTTATTAATAGTATGTGTGATATGGTATTTTAAAACAGCGGATAAACAGCTGTCAAATCATCTTATCTTTAGCTAAAGTGACCTAAAAATCCCAATTACAGTTTTGGGTACATAACAAATGCTCAAAATCTGTTAAGAAGTTCATCTTACCTGCTCTGTAGCTGTGGGACAGTAGAAGACTAATAAAACAGTTGTACAGATGTTTATTGACAATCCAATGATGGTGATGAGATTTGGGGCAATCCAGGAGGGAACTCTTCCAACTAGCCATTCCCAATACCCCTGCATTAAGGGCTCAAGCAAGGACCGTCCAGCACTCTGATATCTGTGTTCTTCTAGCCGCTTTAGTTGATGTCTTGACAATGGTGGTGTAGGTAACTGAAACAATTTATTTAATACACACCCTGGAGTACTCATATGCCCAAAGCCCACAGGGGACTCCGGGTGAGAATCTCCACATCGTTTCCTCGTTGACCGATGCCCACTCATGGATCTTGGCTGTCTTTTATTTGAAGAGAATAATTTATCTTGTTTCACGGCTTTTTGTGGCTGGTCTTTACCTGAAAGAGAGAGAAAAAGACACATCTGTCAGCCACTATTTATATCAATGTCAGTAAATTTTAAAAACAAACTAGTAACAGTAATGCATATCAAACAGATCAGAACACCAGGGATCTGTTTTTAGTTCTTGTTCTTACTGATGGTGTGAGCCAAAAGAAGTCATATAACCTCACCCTCAGGTGAAAAATCTTAAGGGATTTTAATAGTAATATGCTTCTTGATACCTTACAGCTTGTGTGACTTCAAAGCTCTTGCCTTTTTTTTCCTATCTCACACTGATTTCAGTAATACAATGGAACAAATCTTAGAAATGACCTAATCATTTCACATACATGGACACTGAGGTCCAAAGGCATACCCAAAGACGACAGCAAATTAGTATTAATATCAGAGGAATGATATGGGTCTTAAATCAGATTTTAATTTAATGTTAATAGCTAACATTGGGCACTTACTAACACTATCACTTCAAGCATGTTTCACATTTTAACTCATTTAATCCTCACAACAACTCTAGAAGGTAAAGATTATTAATTATCCCATTACAGAAAATGAAACTAAGGCACAGGGGCTAACTTGTCCAAGCTCATACAGCTGGTAAGTGAGGTTCACACAAACAAAGGGTTTCTGTCTAAGCTAAATTGAAAGATAAAACTTATTAGTGGAAAGGGATATTGATGACATTTCAGCATTTCAGGCAGGGGTGAAGAGCAAAAAAAAAAAAAACCAAAACCTCACCCTAGGAAGACAGAATATACATATTAGCGGAGTGACCTAATAATACCTAATAAAACTAAAGTAGTAAGAAAAAAGTGTAAGTGTATTAAGTGACGACTATTCATAAAGGACCTTGAGTTTAATCCCTGAAGTACCTGCACTTGACTTAGAAAAGATTAAAGATAACATAATTATTATAAATTACTAAGCAACATAAGAAAATGACAAGAATATTTTCAAGATTAAAGGGTAGTTATATATATTCATCAGACTGCAGAATGTAGTGAGAACACTCAAAAATTAGTATGGTGACTTCAAACGTTTGAAGTGGTGAGCACCTAGAAGAGGGTGGTAAAAATGGAAATGTGAAAGACAGTCAAATCTATAATTTCTATTTAGAAGGAAGAATCAAGGGAAAGCACTTAGGAATTAGATATGAAAGGTGAAGGAGCAGAAGAAAACCCAATCAACAGAGACAAAAAAGGGGAGTTAGGAAAGAAAACCAGTTACTTTGGGTTGGAGGGTGATGGAAGGGGATCTGGGGATACAGGTTAGAAAGACATAAAAGCAACTTTTTAAGTAGATATGTTTTAGACAAGATCAAATACCTGGAGTTTAAGACTTGAAAATTTCAAATTATCAACTCTGGATACTAAAATCTAGTTTTTTGTTTTGTTTTGTTTTGAAAGTAGAAAAGTTCTCAACGGGATTCAGTATGAGGAAAAAAGGAAAATGATAAAGAACTTGGAGGAAACTCAGGGTTACAGAGCAGAAGAAAGGAAAGCCATAAAAAGATTAAAGGGCGGGGGGAGGGATAATCTCGATAGAACTAAAAGGGTAGTGGCATCAAACCAAGAGAGGTGTACTTCGATCTTCTGGTAGAAAGCTATCCAGAATGCAATATGAAATTCCCAGAAATGTTCCACTATAGGAATACAGAATGTGATACAGGAAGCAGGACATTTCAACAATGGACCCAGTATCAAACATGCCCAAGACTACTCCTTTCTATTCCCATACATATCAAGTTCCAAAGTTTCAATATCACCAAGGATCTAGAGTGACAACCAAAATTTCAATCATGTGTTTCAATTGGTTCAGAAAGTAGTTTTGTAATTATCAACTGCCTTAAATTTTCAAAAATCTTAAAAAAATCACCAGTGCCAAAATTTAACTAAAGTGCTCTGAGATAAAAAATACTGAAATAATTTTCAAACCAAGGCAAATCAAAGCTAATATCTTATTATTTCAAAGAATTCTTCCACACACCCAATTGTATCACAAAATAATTGATTAATGTCAATTGGTTACAAGATCATTTTAGAGAAAGTGACAGACTGATAACCACACAAAACTTAATTTTATAGTAGTCAAATTTTTCTATAAATTAAATGATGCATCTTCACATTTGATGAGCTATAATAAATCAGCTTTAAGAATTCAACTTAAAATGGGAATAAAAAGTTTATTCACCTCAATTTATATTTTATTATTGTAGTATTCCATTTTCCTACTGTAAGAATCAAGTGACATATTGAGGGTGCTGGCCTGCTTTTGGCACTAAACAACTACAAGCAACTGATCCTAATGGTTTTAAGTTTGAGCATTTGGCAGGATTATATGATAAACTGATACCTTCCTTCTGAGTGCTTTCTCCCTCTGACCTAGATTTTTTTTTTCCTTTTATTTCTCTTTTAGAAAAGTCTACATTTTGAAAAACCTTCCTAGATCTAGCCATCACATAATTCATACATGAAAAAAAGCCAATGAGGGGCACCTGGGTGGCTCAGTCGGTTAAGCGTCTGCCTTCGGCTCGGGTCATGGTCCCAGGGTCCTGGGATTGAGCCCTGCATCTGGCTCCCTGCTCCGCCCTCTCCCACTCCCCCCTTTTGTGTTCCCTCTCTTGCTGTGCCTCTCTCTGTCAAATAAATAAATAAAATCCTTAAAAAAAAAAAAGCCAATGAGTTTTTAACTATTTCAATTTGGCAACATTGTCTCTATGAAGCTATTAGCAACAAGATTGCAAATGTAAATTCAGATACATGTAGCCCAACCTACAGATATCTACTTTGCCTTTCAATACATGCCTATAGACATAGACACAGAGGTTGTTGTCACTGCCACAGGTGCATCTCCACTCTTCGTTCATCTGATCACATCGAGACCCAGAGGCTACTGCAATTCAAACCATCTCAGGAAAAAACAGGTACTTTTGAACTTCAGCAAAGGAAAAACAAACATATCTCAAGGGACTGCAACAGGGTAGGTGACTATTATAGGAAGATTGAACTTTATGGAGAAAAAGGGAAATAGGATGTGGGATAGGAATATGTAATGGAGAAGCAAATAGTACAAATATTATTCTAGCCACTTGAGATTTTTTACCTAGTCAGGCCTATGCCCAAAAGGGTGAAGAGAAAATGTCCTTTTCCTGCCACACTACAAGGAACTAAAACAATTAATGTAAGGAGCTAAAATTTATTACTGGCTAGCCTAGAAACCATCAGTCATAAGTTTTTATGAGAAAATGAATTCCAAGTTCCAAATGGATTCAGCCAATATTGAGTGCAGTAAACAAGACAGACATTGTCCTGGTTCCCATGTCCAGTTGGAAAATAACTAAAAACAGGTAAACAAGCAAACAGCATTACACATTGTGATGGGTGCTATGAGGGAAAACAAAGTGTGGAGCCAGAAAATAGTAAGGGGTGCACATTTTAGATAAGGTGGTTGAAATCTATGAAGAGGTAGCATTTATATCAAAATCAGAGGAAGAAAAGGAGCTAGCCATTCCAAAAACAGAAGGAAGAACAGTCCAAGTAAAGGGAACAGGCCCTGAGGCAAGAAAGAGCTTGTCTTGTTCAGGTGCCTTTGAGATCACTATGGCTGGATAGCAATAAATCAGATGGAAGAGTGACATAAAATAAAGTCTGAAAAGCCAGACAATGCAGAGGTTTATAGACCATGGTAAAGAACTGAGATTTTATATTGATGTTTTGAAAAGTCATCAATGAGCTTATAAAAAATTTTGTAATTTTGTAGCACAACCTATTTATTAACTGAGGATATATTTTCATAAATCATAATAATAAAAGTGAGTATTTTCAGGTGAAAAACTTCCCATCACCTGGAATTCATTTTGGTATAATACTGATCACAGGCCTATAGCTATTGTAAACTTTCCACTTGTAATCAGCAAATTCCCCTTCTCTGTTATAACCTGGCTCTAGTGCAATACTCATTTCATAGCACTTAATCACATTTTGAACTTTTCTGTTTGTTGTATTGTTTTTGGTCTTTTCCCCACACTGGTCTATTAGCTCCATGAATGCAGAGACCATGCCTGTCTTAACATTCTTTTCTCAGACTCTCCTATCATACCTAACATTAAGTAGGTAATTAGGACTTATTTGTGGAACAAGGAACAAAAATGGTTCATCTAGTATTTAATGAGCACCTAGTTGTTCTAGACCCTGAAGAAACAGACAGACTGAAGTATGCCATCCATAATTCCAAGAAACTCAAGGGGGGTGGGGAGGAGAGTCTTATAAACAACTAAGTTATAATGTGCTGTGAACAAACCGTTGTGGTAGTCCAGAGGAGGGGGGGGCACATATGGTCTAACAAAAAATTTTCTTTGTGCAGGCATGAATATTTATGTGAAAAGCCCAACAAAGGTACAAAAATGTAATCAGAGATATTTAATGAATACCTTTACTAAAATTACACACAAATTGTGAAGCTAAATCTATGACATAGAACATCTGTGCTTATAGCAGCTGAGGAAAATGGCATGCTGCCCACATTATTCCTGTGTTCAGCTTTGGGGAACATCCGACAAGTATCCCACTAAAAAAAGGCATCTCCAACTGCTCAGCAGAGCATAAGGTAAACTTACACAATATCGAACCTGTAGTGTGAAATTCCAGAATTCCCATCCCCCATGCCTAAGGGTGCCAAGTTTTGAGCTGCACCACTGATTCAGCAGTATCTTTACAGTCCTTTCACAGGAATTAGTGACTGCACAGCTCTTTCCAACCTTTATGGCACTACTAAAGAAAAATACTAATGGCCAACACTATTTGGAAGGTAGAGCAAATTATAAAAAGTAAAAAAAAAAAGGGGGGGGAAACTAATAGGATCACAGGATTACATTCAGCATTATTTAACAAGTGATACATAGAACAAGTTAGCAAAAACAAAAGCCTTTTCAGCAGACTTGGAAGCAAAAACAGTACTGTGTAATACAATTCAGATCTACTGTTCTGCTGGAGTGAAATCTTACATTCCTTAAAAAAAAAAAAGGAAACAACTTCCTCTAGAAAAAAAGAAGAAGAAAAGCAAAAGCCTGGCATTTTACAGATTATTTCCGTATTCCCTTAAAAAAAGACAACACAGCATGACCCTCAAAAGAACATCACCAGCACTTTTAGCCAGTTTAAAGAACAACTCTACTGCTGCCTAGAAAACAAATTGACTATGCAATAAAATGTAAGTTGACTTACAGCGAAGTTTAGAGTTACAGTATTCAAACATTTTAAGTGTTTATAATGTAAATTTGAAGAGAGACTGGGTGTGGGAAAGGAAGGAGAATAAATTTATGAAACCATAGTTGTAAATATTCAGAACAATCTATTAATTGGACAAAAAAATAAAGATGCCTCTGGCGGAACAGGTTAATACAAGAGGCAGATTTATCGAACTTATTTCTCAAATGGAAGCACTGTACAGACAAGTTGTACAAGGGGCTCTGACTAGTTTTTCTCAGCACAAAACAAATATGTCGCAAAATAAATGCTTTCAGAACTTCAATCGCTGGAACTTTATGTGAACGCCAGTGTTCTAAAGTTGTAATGCTAAGTACCCTTACGACAGTCTAACTTGTCGTAAGTCAATTAAATACACACATTGAACACATTCCTATCCTACTAGTTCGAGTGTAGAAACTGAATCTTTATTCTCTGCCCACATACAAGATAAGACACTAATATTTGCTGAAAGATAACTACGAATTTGCCTATTATAATATGGATTCATTAATGAACTAAGAAACCTCAAGCAAAATTATATATTCGATACCAATGACGCAAAACAGCAAAATGACACAACGCCAAGCACCGAATTGGAGAAAACAAGTTAAACACAGCTAATTGTAAAGATCCTATTCATCCAATGTCCCTGGGAACACTTGCAAACACTGGCAACCCTCCTGTCCTTTCTCCTTCCAAGAATACTGCTGAAATAAACCCTAGCTATTTATATACTAGAAATATACGCTGAAATTTCTAGAAAAGTTATTGATCAAGAAGCGTGGCCCAGCCACGAAACACGAGCACCGCATTCCAAAAGGCCGGCCATCCCGGCACCGGATGCAACACGGCTTGGGGACCTGGCAGCACCTGAGCAGGAGGGTGTGGACCTGACATGGCAAGGTCGGTTCCACGCGGGCAGCGCCCCCAGCCCTGAGCCCGCCCAGCCCCGGCCGGCCGAGGTTCTCCACTCCACAACTCCCGGCTCCCCCACTCAGCAGCCCCCGGGCTCCCGTGCTAGCACTTCGCCACCTCAATCTCTCCACCCGGGGCCAGAGAGGCAGGCGCCCCTCGTCCTCCCCACAACCCCGCGTGCGAGGCCAGCCGGCGCGAGGAAGCACTGCGTTCGCCTCGCTGAGTCCATACACACCTATATTCCAATGCCCCACCCCAGAGCATACAGCTCTCTCTCCACGCCTCTCGAGAGTCGTGCCCCCCAACACGTCCGTCACACCCGGCCATCTTCCCAAGGCCGAGCCCCGCAGCCTTACCCCGACCCCCGAAAGCACACCGCTAGAAATAAGACCTCCGCCTCCAGACGACTGAGTGACTCTGAACGGCGGCAGCCCGTTCGCGACACTTTCGCGTTGCCGTAAAGGGATACACGGTCGGAACTAGCGGCGGCGCGGGCGCGCTCCTCGGGGAGGTAAGCGCGCCCCAGGACTGTCCTGGCTGCTCGGGAGCGCGCCCTAGCGTCCCGCCCTGTCTCGGTCCCGCGGGCCGGCTTCGGACGCGGCGGCCATCCCTGGCGGGGTCATCCAAGCAAACAAGGTAGGCCGAAAAGGGCCTGAGGGTGGGCCCCAGCCCCCTGTAGGCGTGTGCGTCAGAGAATGGGATTAGGCGGGTCTGGGAAGTGGAAGTCGCCCGGAGCCCCTACCCCCATGGCCCGCGCGCGAGTCGCGTGCCGGATGGCCCTGCCTCCCGGGACTACACTGTGCGAAGCGCGGGAGAGGGACCCGCTGGTGGCCGGAGCGCAGGCGGGCTCCTGGGGACCTGGGGGACGGGGGCGGGTGCGGGCTGGGCTCAGGCCTCGGTGCTTCACCTCTGCCTCCCCATCCTTGGTCTCTCCTAGTTCCTCTCCCTTACTAACCCCGAACAGGCGGAGCCGGGGTCCGCTTCCCGCATCGTTTCCGGGCCGCAGGCAAAGCCCAGATGAGATCTGCGTTCCAGGGCTATGCTCCTCTGTAAGGAGGCAGCGGTGTAAATAATGCCTTGGGTTTTGTTTTAAGCGGCTACCGAGAACCTTCGCCCTAGTGCCACAAAAACTGCGGTTGGGTACGCGTTCCAGTTTTCACTCCCGGGCTCAGATTCCAAGGTAGGGGGGTTGGGGGCAGGTTTGAAATTGAGATCTGTGGTGACCTTGTGTTTATCCGAAGATCGTCTACCACGCGCAGTTCTGTCGCGGGGCGGACCTGAGGGGCAGAAAGGTAAATGGCTGGTCCTTTATATTCCTCACACTGTTCGTTTTTTACATTAGGATACATTTGAAAACCAGTAAACACACCGGGGAAATAATTTTTCCAGTTCTCCCAAATTTTAATTTATAAATCAGTACCCAAACCCCAGTTCCGTAATTCTTGTGGCATTATCAGATTCTCCCCCGATTTCTCCCCTTGTAACATTTGATCCAACTTATATATAAAAAGTTACTTATCTTCTAGACTCTTTAGGATTGAACAATTACAACAATATCACATTTGT
The DNA here is from genome assembly GCF_002201575.2 of Neomonachus schauinslandi. Taxonomy (NCBI): domain Eukaryota; kingdom Metazoa; phylum Chordata; class Mammalia; order Carnivora; family Phocidae; genus Neomonachus; species Neomonachus schauinslandi. The sequence goes on along the minus strand of NC_058406.1, from coordinate 92,096,439 downwards.
CAGAAGGCCAGGTTAGAGTTTAGAAAAATAACCGTTTTCTCTTATGCTTTGCTTTGGGCCTGGTGGTTCTGTGGACTTTTAAAAAGAGCTTAAGGCTTTCTCTCCTCACTTGGAATATCCAGAATTTACTTTCTTATTGTTTCTTAGCAGTCACCACTTAGAGGAGACAGTATAAGGAATTAATCTTATTACCAGTGGCATTCAAACATTTGTGAAATTTAAGAATTGTAACTGCTGTTCTGATTCATGGATCTTCAAAGAAAGCAGAGAAGGTAGGTGAGAGATGCAAGAATATTTCATTAAGCACTCTGACTGCTAGATGGAGGTTGTTCTTGCCTATTTTCAAAGATTTCTTAAATCATTAACCATTAAAATTTTAATTTTGTTTACTTGGCAATTAGCCAGCCACACTTCTAGCTTTCCACTGTGAAAATACATGGGCAAAAGTAGTCTTTCTCACCAAGTCAGGGCCCTTAAATTTTTCAGTTGTCATTAGCAGACTGGTAAATCATTTCAAGCCCTGCTTGTCTTCGAAACTGTCAGTTTAAACAGAAACCTCAAAGGCTGAGGAGATAGGAATCCAAGATGATTCACACATGCAAAGAATTAAGTGGTGTTCCCCATCCTTGTGGCTAGTTACAGTTGTACCGAATTGATAAATCAGCTATCATTGTTATATTGTATGCTTTCTCTGTTCTACTCTAAGGAACAACCCTTTGAGATAGCTACTTTACAAATCAGAATACTGTAACTCAGAGAAACTTAGTAATTTTCCTAAAATCATACAGCTGGGACTTGATAAAGCTAGGATTTGCACTTGGGTAAAGCTGATCTCACTACTGTGTTCTTCCTGTTGCATCACACAGACTAGTTAATGTTTTATTTTGCTTAATAATAAACTATTGTTCTTTGCTCATTTTTGTCTTTCCTTCCATAGGAGGAAATTCAGTGTTTTTCCTTTTATTTTATCTTTTTTGACATCAGCGAAAGGTGTCTAATGTGAGAAAGGATAGGAAAATTGATATCCTAAATTTAAAATATTAATTTCAGATGGTACAACATCATTGTAAAACAAACTAGTACACTTAACCTGATGAGCACCAGGTATTGTATGGAAGTGTTGAATCACTGTATTATACACCTGAAACTAATATAACCCTGTATGTTCACCAAACTAACTTTAAAATAAAAAAATAAACACAAGTATTGACTCTTCAAAGAAAAATAACTTATTAATAATTCTATAACATATTGTCCTACCCATGAAGAGATACTGGTGCATTAACTTGAAATTGTACGTTTAAAAGAATGTGGTTTGAAACATTTTCTTATTTTCTTTGTATATAGATTTGAAGATTTATACTTTGTATGCAGATTTGAAGACCAATACCTTATGAGCTTGTAAAACAGGTAATTCATCTTTTACAGTCTAAAAGAGGAACAACAGCCATTTATTGATCATCTGTGACCGTATTTTACATATATAAACTCATTTAGTTCTTGCATAAACCTCTGTGAAGTGGGTGTTATTTTAGACCATTTGACAGTACTAAAAGCTACCACTTATTATGTATCAGTAACGTGTTTCTTTACTTGTGCTATGTCAGTACAATCCCTATAATAGCTACTCAGCAGCATCCAGTAGAACTTTCCCATGATAATGGAAATGTTCTCTATGTTTACCATCCTTTATGGTAGCCTCTAGACACATGGGGCTTTTTTTTTTGTTTTTAAAGATTTTATTTATTTATTTGACAGAGAGAGACACAGCTAGAGAGGGAACACAAGCAGGGGCAGTGGGAGAGGGAGAAGCAGGCTCCCCACCGAGCAGGGACCCCGATGCGGGACTCGATCCCAGGACCCTGAGATCATGACCTGAGCCGAAGGCAGACGCTTAACTGACTGAGCCACCCAGGCGCCCCGACACATGGGGCTTTTGAGCACTTGACATGTGGCTAGTGTGACTGAAAGAGTAAATTTTTAAGTTTTATTTTAGTCAATTGAAATTTTAATTTAAATAGCCACATGTGGCTAGAGGATGCTGTTTTGGAACCTAGCGTTACTCTCAGGTCTTAGAATCTGGATAACCTGGAAAAATGGCAATACTGTTTACTGAAATAGAAAAATCATGAATCTTTTTGGGGTTTAAGATTTGGTTTTGGCTGTTTGCTCAGTCAGAAAATATTTAGTGATTACTATAGGTAAGGCCCTCTGCTATGCTTAGTGGAGTCTCTCACCAAGGATTTTATCCACTTAAGAGCCTTTCCTTGTTTGTCATACTGTAAAAGACGATAGCCATAAGAGATGTGCAAATCAAGTGTTCTCAGAAGACGGAGTGCTTATTTCCGGATGCAAAGAGATTAGGAAAGGTCGATTGTGGAAGATCGTATTTGAGCTCGATTTTAAAGAATAGGAAGGATGTGAGCAAACAAAAATGATTAAAGGAAGAGGAGGTTATGCTTCTAGCAATGAGATGGACACAATGTTTTGGAAATTCCTTTTGCCAAAATTCCTAAATGCTGGATTAGCCTTTTAAATGCACTGCAGGCCTGTAGAACAGAAAGGGAAATCCCCAGTGCTAAAAGGTCAAAGAGAAAACAAACCAGAGTAGTAAACTAGCAGTGTGTCTTTTGGTTTGGCTGATAGTAGAAATAAAGCACAATTAGGGACAGGTAATAGGCTCCTCTTGCTCCCCACCCAAGGTAGAGAGAGAGAATTCATAGCCCTTTGACCTCTCAGGTATACAACTCCAAGAGGCACCATCCACATGGTAGTTTGTATAAACATGTTTCAGGGGATGATTTTGTTCATAAAAGTTAAAATGTAAATATTTCTACTTGAAATTGTACAACCCATGGCCTTGGAGAACCACCTTCCCCCAAATTCAGCCTGGATCCTCAAAAACTACACTTCATGAAAGGTGGGCTAAGGAAAATACCTCCTTCCTGGCCAAGGGGGATCATAAAGAAATTTGTTCATTTTCACCCAGGTCCAGGTGGGTGAGTAAAGCTACCTCTTGTGAACTTGAAACTGCAGGGTCTGCCATCACTCAGATTCAAGGTTCAAATTTACATATCTACATGGTCTAAAAAACCTGAAAGTCAGGAAATTAAAGTTGGCCCCTTGTAATGTGCCAGACTGCTTGGCAAAAACAGATATAGACCCTCCCTGGAATGATTCACCCTTAACCTAAGCCTTTTAGAATACTCCCAATTAAAATCCAAATACTAAAGGTCATAGTCAAAAACTATAAAACAGGTGCAAGGATTGGTGGAACCAACAAATATGAAACTAGATGCCTCTAAGGATGTTATGTTAGAATTATCCAAAATAAAATGTTTTTCAAAGAGAAGAAAGGAAAGAAAGATTTAAGAAGTAATTCATAATTTATAGAAATTGAGAATTATTGTCTCAGAAACTTATGCTGGGGAAAAGCACTATAGGAATGTGGCAAGGAATTGTCATGTTTAACTAAATTGATGAAGAAAATTGATAGAATGTTAAAGACTAAAAAGGAAAAAAAAGAACAAAAAGGAGGAGATTATGATAATTCAAGCAGGAAATTATTCAAATCAAGTCTATAATGGTGACTTTAGGGATAAAGGAAAAGAAACTTATTTAGCAAGATTTAAATGTACATATTTAGCAACAAGTCAGATGATCAGAATAAATGACAAGTACAAGTCCAAAATGGCTGAGATTTCATTATTTGGAAGAAGCTGAGCACATTGGAGGATTATGCAGATAAGAGTTGTTACAAAGTTCATGGGAAATATTCAATTTCTGTCCATCAAACTATGAGAAGATACTCCTCCAAACATGACATTATTTTTACATGCATAGGAGTAATTTCTTATAATTTGAAAGTATTTCTGTATTTATTTTTAAAAATTAAATGCGTTCAGATACATTAATGTCAAGTAATCATGAGTGAATTCGGAAACAACATCCTCAGTCTGGAATTTAAGAGAGAAAGTGGTGATGTGTGATATGTGTGTATTTAGGTGCTCTTTTTTCTCTCTCATGTAGGAGCTGGAAATAGAATGGTGAACAAAACGGTTGGTTGCTGCTCTGTCAGAACCTAAGGTTTAGTGAGGAAGATAAAACCAAGCAAACAAGCAACAGTTAAGTGAGATGAGTGCCCTGGTCGGGGAAGTAAAGGGTGCTCTTGGAAACAAAGTAGGGACACTCAGCTCAAGCTGGAAGAGTTGGTACTTGAAAATACAAAGGAGTTAACAGGTGGTAGTGAGGCTGGAGGGTGATAGCATGGTAGTCTGTTACCCAGACAGAACAGTGTATGTGAAGGTCTGCAAGTGTACAAGAGAGCATGACACATATGAACATCTGAAAGAGGTTTGCTGTAGCTGTATAGCATAGTGATTGATGTTGGAACAGAACTGCCTGAGTTTGAATTCTGTCTCTACTGAGTCCCAGCCCTGTGACCTTGGACAGTGCTCTTAACCTCTGTAATTCTGTTGTGAGAAGTAAATGAGATCATGTGTTTAAGGTGATTAGTAACATGCTGACACAGAGTAGACACTGTTTGCATTTGTAACGATGATGAAGACAATGAAAGCTAGAGCAAGGAATTGGGAACAGAGAAGTAGCCAGAGATGAATTACCGAAAGGTAAGTAGAGATCAGACAATGCAAAGACCCTGTCGACTGAGTTAAGGAGGAAAGACAATTTATAAGGGCATAGGGAGGAACCTGAAATATTCTTCGTAGGTGAATAGGTAGTCAGATTGGTATTTCAGAATTAGAATGATCACTCTGGTTTTAGGGTGGAGTCTAGATTGGTCATGGTCCACACTACAGAAGGACCATTTGGGAGATTATAATAATAATCTGGCCAAGAAATGATGGTGCTTTAGGTAGAGTAGTGGCAGTGAAGATAGAGAGAAAGGGTAGATTTGAAGGAAATTTAGGAGGTTGAATAAACTGCTTACTACTTGATTATGTGTGGAGAGCTGGGGTAGAAAGAACGTTTCTGGATATGGCAAGTGGGTGAAGCTTGGTTCCATTTACAGAGAAATTGAAAGCAAGCAGGTGTAGTAGATGGTGTGGGGGATGATTTCAGAAGTGGAACAGCTCATGGGATAAGTACAAGATAGTGGGAGTGGGTGGCTAAAGTAGAAGAGATGAAATACTTGTGAATAATCTTCTCTAATTTGTTTTTTCTACTTCAGAAGACCTGTTTGAGATGTGGTGGTTTCAGCAAGGTCTCAGTTTCCTCCCTTCTGCCCTAGTAATTTGGACAGCTGCTGCTTTCATATTTTCGTACATTACGGCCATAACACTTCACCATGTTGACCCTGCTCTGCCTTATATCAGGTCAGTGAAATGTATTTTTTTATAGGAGACTGTTTATGCATCATTCACATTCTTTTTTTTTTTTTTTTAAAGATTTTATTTATTTATTTGAGAGAGAGAGAGAGAGCACATGGGGGGGGAGGGTCAGAGGGAGAAGCAGACTCCCCGCTGAGCAGGGAGCCCGATGCAGGACTCGATCCCGGGACTCCAGGATCATGACCTGAGCTGAAGGCAGTCGCCTAACCAACTGAGCCACCCAGGTGCCCTGCATCATTCACATTCTAACAGTGAAGCTAACATTCCATATTAACATTTTAAAATTCAGATTTTACATTCGACATTACAACAATAAAAAGAATATAAAAAGGAAGTTGTATTTGGTTCTTTCCGTGTGATAGAGAAAGGTGGAGACAGAGGGGTATGATTCACTTAGTGAATTAGTTAGTGAATTAGGACACTTTAAGTGCCTTGTCTTCCAAATAAATATTTGAGGTTGTCTCAGAAGATAGAAGTGGAATTATCTCCCCTTAAAATTCAAAAATGCTGCAAACAACAGTAATAGTATTAAAAGATAATGGTAATGACAACTATTTATCCATCTACTTACTGTGTGCAAGGTAATGTTCTAAGCATTCTTCAGATGATAACTGAATCCTTACAACTACCCTTTGAAGAATTTTTACCCCCATGTAAGAGAGAAGGAAATAAGTTATTTGTTCAAGGCCACATGACTCAGTAAGGGATGGAACCAAAATGCAGTTTGGGCAATCTGACTCTAGAGACCCTGCTTTTAACCTTTATGACATACTGTCTAGATCTTTCTGACACATTAAATATCAAAACTTACCAGTAATATTTTTGAAATTTCAAAACTAATAATGATATAAGTATGGGCACTCAGTTGCTTGTGCTATGTTCATAACTCTTTTTTTCCAGTTATAAAGGCAATATATACTTATTCTAACAAATTTTAAATAATAGTAGACTGATTATAAAAGCAAAAAATGAAAGTCTATTTCAACCCCTCTCCAGCTCCTGCCTATCCAGGGGTAATTAATGGTTTGATTGATTTTCTTCCATAGTTTGTTGTTATAGTTTTTCATTTATTTATTTGTTTACATTCTGAAAAATAACCTCTCCAACATAGAAAATAGTGAATTTTTTTTTTTTAAAGATTTTATTTATTTATTTGAGAGAGAGAGAATGAGAGACAGAGAGCATGAGAGGGAGGAGGGTCAGAGGGAGAAGCAGACTCCCTGCTGAGCAGGGAGCCCGATGCGGGACTCGATCCCGGGACTCCAGGATCATGACCTGAGCCGAAGGCAGTCGCTTAACCAACTGAGCCACCCAGGTGCCCCGTAAATAGTGAATTTTTAAAGGATGACAAACCAGAAGCTAAATTTATCTTTTTAAAATATCAAGAAGAGATCAGAATGTTACTATCTACATTTGTTCCCACAATGGTAGGGTATGGAGCAAAGGATAGCAACAAATTGGCTACACTTTGGGAACATGTGCAAAAACCAAAGATATTTTAGAATTTAAGGTTCCAACTCTAGGAATAATTTGATGACTAATCACCACTGATCACCACTCTGCTAGAGGAACATGTAGCTTAAGGAGCCAGTTCATTCTTTAGTAACTTTTTAGAGAACATACATCAGTAATTCCTGAGTGCCTTTCAGCATTTTTATTTCCCCTTCGGGAACTTGTCTGCTTTCACTTTAAAGAGCTTTTAATCATTTAAGAGGCCTTTGGGTTCTTTTTCAGAGTTTCAGTTCTCGATGGTACTGCATGTGATTTTCTGATAGTACCCTAGACACTTCCTTTTCCATTCCTGTTCTGCCCTTTTATTTTTCTGTATTATTATTGTATTATGTAGTATTATTACCCTGGGATCTTTCTCCAATATTCTAATACATTTAAACTCAGTACTACTTAATTTTACTTCCCAGGCTCATTTCCTTCATTCGAAGAATGCGTAAGTTAGACTAGATGCTCTGCAAAGTTCCTTTCAGTTCATAGACCCCCATCTAAAAGGTTTAATTGTCAATAGTCCCAAAAGAAATAACCAAATGTAAATTTCACTCCAAAGACAATGCCACTGCAAGTATGTTTCAGGTGTTCTCTTAGTTGGTTCAAGTAGTGGATGCCCAGGTAGAATGCAGGAGAAGAGTACTGGGGCACGAGAACAAATTATTAGAATTTCTATGTATACTTTTTAATCTTGATATTTGAGCTTATATAATAAATACATATATTTTGAAGTTACATAATCACACCTTTTTTTTTTTTTTTTTTTTTTGATGACCTGTGATCAAAATAGTTTGATGACCACTGGGTTGGAGTGCTGTGCTGATGAGGTGATGGACTGGGCTGTTTTCACTTGTAGGCCAGTTTGTATCAAACTGTTCCAGAGCCGAGGCAGCCAGCCATCTTGGAAATGCATGCTTTTGTTTCTTTCTAGGATATTTCGAAACTGCAGCATCTCTTGAAATACAATTATTAAGATTTTAGGGAATCAGAAAAATTTTTTTCTGATTATAGGAAATAATATATATATATATATTATTCTTGAAAATTTGAAAAGTAGAAGAAACAAACAACAAAACCATAATCCTCACTCCCTGAAGATGATCAGAGTAACAAAATCTTTTGTTTCTGAAGATACATCTTAGAGTCGGAAGGAGCAATCCTTAGAATTTATATGTGTTACTTTACTTTTCATAAACCTAACCCAAATGTTCACCAAACCTTATTGATTCCTTACCAGACGTGATTTTCCATCTCTTTTTTATTCCCATTACATTGTGTTAGCTGAGATCCTTATTATCTCTTTCCTCTAGTACTTCAATTCGTGGCCAAAGACTTTGTCTTTTTCATCTTTACTGTAGTTTGAGGGAAGGTAAAGGAACTAATATTTAATGGGTGTCTCCCGTGTCTGCTGCTGTGCTAAATCTTCACATGTATTGTCAGTTTCATTTCCTCATGTTGAGCTGATGAGGCTGGGAGGGAATTAATGGCCCCACTTTGCCGATAAGGAACAGTCATAGAGAGATACAAGAGCATACCCAAAGTTCTACAGTAAATGGTAGGTGGGCTATTATCTGGACCTGTGTTTTCCCTGCTGCCCTGAAACACAAGCATGTAAGCCGATGCATCGCAATATTGTGATCAGTGATTTTAACAGAAGTCTGGACAGAATGCTCTGTGAGTCCTCATTCTGCTAGAGGAGTTGGCCAAGGCTTTGGAGGGTAGGGAAAAATTGGTCTCCTAAAATGGAAGCTCCAAGAGGGGAAGGGCTTTGTCTCTTTTACTAACCACTATACTTCTGTCCCTAAAATACTGTCAGGCACATAGTAGGTGCTTGATAAATGTTTTTTTAATTAACAGGAAATGATTAGGTATTAATTGATTTGTAGACAGGGTCAACAAACAGTTGACAAAAGCAGAGTTGTGAAAGGACCTATAGTGTTTAGGGAACATTCAGGTGGGACAGAGGAACATACCTGCCCAATTGATAGAAGTTAGTAACACAGCCCTAAAATACCCAGGATAGTTTTGGTTTTTTAAATTTTTTTATTTGTATATATTTTTAAGATTTTTATTTATTTGAGAGAGAGAGAGAAAAAACAAGCAGGGAGGAGAGGGAGAGGGAGAAGCCGGCTCCCCACTGAGCAGGGACCCTGATGTAAGACTCGATCCCAGGACCTTGGGATAATGACCTGAGCCAAAGGCAGACACTTAACTGACTGAGCCACCAGGTGCCCAGGTTTGGGTTTTTTTTTTAAATCAATTTCTATTGATTTCTGTTATCTGAAAAAGAAATAATCTCAAGTGATATGAGAAAAAAATGAACTAGGGTGCCTGGGTGGCTCAGTTGGTTAAGCATCTGCCTTGGCTCAGCTCATGATCCCACGGTCCTGGGATCGAGTCCCGCATTGGGCTCCCTGCTCAGCGGGGAGTCTGCTTCCCCCTCTCACTCTCTCTCTGTGTTCTCCCTCTCTCTCTCTCAAATAAAATCTTTAAAAAAAAAAAGTGAACTAGATAAGTACTGTGACCTCAAACTGTCATGTTCTCATAAAATTATATGAGTTAAACTTACAAATGTATAAAAAGATACAGGATTTGAAGTAGCCCATTATTTCTTATTCTTTAGAAAAAATACACTTGTATATTTAGTGTGAGAAATCTACATACCTTCTTTTTTTTCTTTCAGTGACACTGGTACAGTAGCTCCAGAAAAATGCTTGTTTGGGGCAATGTTAAATATTGCCGCAGTTTTGTGTAAGTAATGGGAATTGTTTTAAAAATCAAAATTAATAGTGAAATTGCCCTTTCCTTCTTTAAACACTTATGTTACTTGTTTTAGTTTCTGGTTATACCTGAGGGAATGTTATCACTAAATTATTGGTCCCAGATATGTTCCTTTTAAAAGAAAAGCAATTTCTAAAAATGCTAAATTATAGAAATAAATCCTTAAAAAATATCTATAAGGCTATTCGACTACTCATCCAAATAGAAGTTGTAAAGTATAACCAAATATTTTTTGAGACCTTAAGTGGATTTCTTAAGTGACCGGTAGAGGACAAAAAGCTATAAACACACCGACCACAACTAACACCAACTAAATTCATTTAGGAAAGACAATTTGGAAGTTTAAGAGTATAGCAGTGGAACCGTGTTTTGATTTTTGAACAATGTTCTAACATCAAAGGAATGAAATTCTACTGTATTTTACATTCCTGTTCATTATTTATTTTTTGAATCAAGCTTTTATTAATGATTAAAATATTTTTTCCATCAATTGTGATTGATTTAAATATTTGAACTCTTCCATATGATATTTATTACCTGCTTGGATCAGAAATTGACGTCAAGGAAATGAGTGATTCAGTGCATAGGAGTTCACCTTATGACTAAAGTTTTCAAAAACATTTCTACAAAAGCATATCTCTTTCATTTTCTACACTTCTGAGTTCTTTGGCAATATTTTTGCAATGGAAAATTTTATTTGATTTGACCCTTTCTTGACTAACAAGGATGGTAAAGTGGGTGTTTTTGTTTTCTGTGTAATCGACTGCTATATCTGATTGAACCAAGTTGTAATAATTTGAAATAAAATGCAATGGGAGTGAGGCAAATCACCTTTTGGTGTTTTTTTTTTTTTTGCCGGTACCCATTTTATCCATATTTTAGCAATAATTACTTTAAACTTTAATGCTTATCATATAGGATATTTTGTTTTATATAAAACTTATCATTAGAAATTGTCAGAAAACATCAGACTTATCTTTTAAATTTTATCCTAAATATTTGTAAATGTGAGGCCCATGGAGGCCAGTGCCTTTCAGTCACACAGAGATATTACTAGTTTCATAATGCAGCCTTAAATGTTCTTTAAAATCAACAGCTGTTTCTGCTTTTTGTTTTTTCTCTTCTCTCAAATTAAATTTGAAAGGAAGATACATGTTAGGTGATCTTTGTTAACTCTTTGTTGGCAACTTTATTCCCTGCTTACTTATTACTTTGTTGTCTTTCGGATTATCTCTTCCCAGGCATTGCTACCATTTATGTTCGTTACAAGCAAGTTCATGCCCTGAATCCTGAAGAGAGTCGTATCATCAAATTAAACAAGGCTGGCCTTGTACTTGGGTTACTGAGTTGTTTTGGACTTTCTGTTGTGGCAAACTTCCAGGTTTGTGTTTTAGCTCAGCATAGGTATTTTCCTGAGGTACATAAATTAATACATGTTAAAAAGGAAACCTGAAACATTCAGTTACACACTGTTACTGTTTCTTTGCCTTAACAGAGTAGAATCCCCTGCCTTTAAATTATTTTACCTTCTTCAGGATCACTACATACACAATTAGAAAAATTCATTCTCAGTAAGCTCCTGAACACCTATAAATTATTCTGACCTTTTAAGAATTCACAGGACTCTATTAGATTCTTCATTACTACTTAGTTGGAGATTACTCTAAGACCAGAGAGAATTGATACAAATTATAAGTGACACAATTATAGATTTAAATTTAAAAATATATATATATATGAGAGGGGCACCTGGCTGGCTCATTTGATAGAGCATAGAACTCTTGATCTCGGGGTTGTGAGTTCGAGCCCCGTGTTGGGTGTAGAGATTACTTAAAAATAAAGATCTTTGAAAAAAAAAATGTCTAACAAGTTACACTCATTTACCTATTTTATATTCTTGTTTAGATGTTCCCATTGATCACCTCTATTTCTAGGTGCTCAGCCCCTCATATGAGGAAGTAAAGGGAGGGTATGGAGCTTTTTCCAGCTTTTTCTCAGGGAATTCTTTTTTTTTTTTTTTTTTAAGATTTTATTTATTTATTTGAGATACCGAGAATGAGAGGGATAGAGCATGAGCAGGGGGTAGGGCAGAGGAAGAGGGAGAAGCAGGGAGCCCAATGTGGGACTCGATCCCAGGACCCTGGGATCATGACCTGAGCCGAAGGCAGAAGCTTAACCTACTATGCCACCCAGGTGCCCCTTCTCAGGGAATTCTTAAAGTAGCAGGTTAACCTTCACAAATATTTGCAAACTCTTCACATTCCTTTCTATTGACATTCTTTCAGATGAGTCTTTGGTAATACCAGCTGTATCCTGGGCGTATAGGTGTTTTTTTTTTTTTTTTGATTAATCTCTCTTCAGTCTTCAGAGTTTCAGTTTAGACATCTGATAACCTATTTAGACATCTAATAGCTATTAATGCACACTCATACAGATACACATATAGAGGCATATTCATGCATCCACTCCGGGTATTTTTGGCTGATAGACGGCTTTCCTCCCACAATGATTTAAGGCACAGACACTATCCATCCTTGAGCTCTCCCATTCTCTAAGTCCTTATTGCCCTCTGCATCCAGCCGATTGAAACAGTCAAAGACAATATAGAGAAATCACACCTGCTTCTTAACAACCTTGACCTGGCAGTGACTCACATCATTCTACTAACATTTATTTGCTAGACACAAAAGGGGCTGGGAAATGAAGTCTTTCTGAGCATCAGTTCCTGGGGCAACTCCGTACTATGGAAGGGACACAGAATTTTTGATGGATAGCTAGCTAGCTGTCTTTGCCACAAAGAGGATCCTGCCTTCACTAATCAGTTTCTAAAGCTCGGTGTTAAAAATATGTTTGGGGGAATTTTTAGTATATGGATAGTGATTCTTTGTTCCAGTTGTCCCTTTAGCAATTTAACAGTATCTCTCATCTCTGTATGGTAAAAATGAATCCCAAAGTGACCTCCACACTTAAGAAGCTAACTCTGTTAGTAACTGATATTTGTTTATGTGATCCAGTAAATTCCAATGGCAGTTCCTGATTGTTACCTGTGCACTCTGCCTTTCTACCTTTTCCTCATTTGCCTACAAAAACGGTTTATATACTTTTTTTGCTGTGTTCCTTTTAGCTTTCATTCTAGTTAATCTTCACCACAGGGGTCCCTGGGCCTTTGAATTTTGAATCAAATTTCCTTTTTTCTCTCTTGATCACATCTCTTTTCATGCAACTTTGGACCTCTGCATCCTTCACTGATGGCTTCATTGCTGGGCCCTATTTATAAGCAGACTCTATAACAGTACCCCGATATCCTTCCTTCCTTTCTCATGTAAACTTTTACTGCTTATTTTAAGTGGTGAGTGCATTGCCCCTGCCTCTTCCCACTCTGTCTTGCAGAAACAAACTCAAGTTATAGAGTTTGACTTGGAAGAGACTCTCGCACTGTGTTTTAAAGTAGGGGCTTGTTGGTTTTATCCCTTAAACATTTCTTGAAAACATCTGCTTCTCTCCATTTCCATCTCCGCTTGCTCTCCCTACCATCTCCTCAACCAGATCAGATTTCATTATCTCTCATAGCTTGGCCTGCTACCATAGCCTCCTAAATACTTCCTCTGCCTTCACTCTTAACATCCCTTTCATTTAATATTGCAGCCAGTATAATCTTTTGGAATTATATATATATCCCACTCTGTTTCCTTGTACCCCTGCTTAAAGCTGAACAGTGCCAAAGTTCCATGAAAAGAGATGTAATCAAGAGAGAAAAAGGAATTTGATGAACTGCCAAGCTGCTTAATTAATTCAAAGGTCTTGCATGATCTGGCTGCATGATCTACTTCTCCAGCCTCGTTCTACATCATTCCCCTTTTTAATATCCTCCCTTGTGTATAACACTGGACTTTCTTTGTTCCTTAAATAAGACAAGTTTATTTCACTCCATTTCACATGTTTCTTTTGTTGGACATTTCACCACCCCAAACCTAAATAGATCTAGGTGTCTTCAACATCTCTGTGCAAACTACTTCCTCAGGGAGATCTTCTCTGTGGTTCCTATATAGTTCTAGTTTTCTTTATTTGTATTCTTTGTGTTCTCTAAGCCTCTGGAAACAAATTCTTCACAGCACTTACTATAGTCTAATTTTATATCTGGTTTTTAAAAATTTTAGTTGATATTTTTCTCTATTAATTCTAAGCACAATGGTTTTATTCACCATTGTATATTCAGCACCTAACATAGCACTTCAAACAAAGATGTTCTCATTGTTTAGTGACTTATTAAAGAGGCCAAAGGGACTATGCATGATGGATAAAAATTCTCTTGCTATTATTGTGGCTGTCTACGCTTAAAGAGACCCAATGGGATTTGAAAAAATCTGACTGAAAAAACACAAATTTAATTTCTTTGAAAATAACTGTGTATAATAATATTCAGCAAAACAAACATATGCTAAGAGTCCTCAGTGCCTATTTAGAGGAATTTTTCCCTTCCTAGGACATTTATCCTCAAGGAAACTTGGAAGGGATAAGTAAGCAGAAATCTATATTAATTTCATAGGGCTGCCATAACAAAATGCCATAAATTGAGTGGCTTATAATAACGGAAATTTATTCTCTCAAAGTTCAGGAGGCCAGAAGTCTAAAACCAAGATGTTAGTAGGGATAGTTCCCTTTTGGGGACACATGCCTCTTTTCTAGTTTCCAGTGGTTACCAGTAATCCTTGGTATTGCATGGCTCATGGCAACATAATTCTATGATACGTGCCTCTGTTGTCACATGCCATTCTTTCTTCCTATAAAATTTATCCTCAAGGAGACTTTGGAGAGAGGATAAGGATAAGTAAGCAGGAGATTAGTTCCTAAGTTTCATTAACTGCTTGTAGGTAAAGATTACAGACCATTGAATATATAATTTATAAGTTCTTTATCAGACATTTGCTCCTGACCACACGTATCTCTGTAATTTTTCTTGTCTTTGTCAAAGGATAAGTTTTTGTCTTTGTTTTGTGACAGGATATATTTTTAAAGAGGATAAAATAATGACTTTTGCACATGTGCCAAAGATTTTATTTAACTTATTAATTAAGGAGGGAAATATTAGGTATTACAAATCAGCTCAAAAGAAAAGTCAAGGTACCACACGTTTGTAGTCAGATAGGGAATGCTAAAATAAATTTATGATGTAAAACTGGTCATATTCACAGAGTGACAATTAATAACATTCAAAAAGACACAACTTGCATTTGTATAGATATGGATTATTTGCCTTACTATCAGTTTTCTGTAAGTTAACTTCTGTCTCTACACATAACTTCTAAGATGATGGAAGTTTTCTGTGAAAAATAGCCTAATCAGAGCCAAGTAAAACTCACATTTGTGTAGAACCAGCCCCAGAGGCTCTAACATTCCACTGGAAAAATACTCTCTGGCCTATTTCAAGATCTTTTGCTATTTCCCTGGTCTCTAAAATGACAAAATTGAATGTACAAGCAGAAGTACTGCCAGTTAAAACCAGTTTTAAATGCCTTTATTTTTAATTATAAAAAACAGTAATCACTCTCCATTCTTTACTTTTACTTTTTAATTCACAGGATTTTGTTGTTGGGACTGTATAGTGATCACAGGTGGGCATCAGTCAGGCTATATCTGTATTTATCTTCATCAATACATATGAGAATTTTTTTTTTTTTAGGGAAAAATTCACCTGCTCGTAGTCCTAAAATAGTTAATTTCATTTTTGCCTATATTTTTCTAGCCTTTATTCATATGTATAGATAAATTCCCATAAGAAGATAATACCATTTTGTATTATGTTTTACGGGTGCTGAAGTTTTTTTTTCTTTGTTACCCAAAGTGGTAATAGCAATACATTTTTTTTCCCTTCCCAGTACTCATAACTTATTGCCAGTTATAACACCACAAACCGAATCAAAATAGCCCTTCCTCTCCAAAAGAAAACCAATGGCTTTGGCAAAAACATTACTATCTTTTACTTCTTATAGCTTCAACAAGAAAATTGGGCTCTATGTTTGTGAATTAGCACAGTCGATTGTGAAAGAAGGAACCCAAGCCTTAACCTCTCCCCTCTTGTTACCCCATCATACACTCTCTGCCAGGTGCTCTACGGTGCCTTCTCAACCGAGTGAAATACAGACCGCATCACCTTCAGAAACTAGAGTGGTTCAACCAAAAACGTTTGTAGAATTTTTGGAGAGCTACTGTTGTCACTTTTAAGCAGAGGGTAAATGTGATAATAAGTAAAATGTAAATGGATACTGATGAGTGAGATAAAGGAGAAAAGAATTGGAATTTATCAAAACCAATCAGTGAGAGCCAAGAGGGAATGCTTTAATTTTTTGACCTTTCAATTGTACTTAGATTTAAATTAGATTTAAGTTGAAACTCCCTCCCTCCAGTTTCCCAACCATCCTGATCCTCCTTTGCCATGCACTACTCTTTTTCTATAACCCTTATTACCATCTAGCGTACGATGGACTTTACTTATTTCTAAAGTTTATTACTTATTGTTTGTGCTTCTTCACTTGAATGTAAACTCTGAGGGCCAGATTTTTGTCTGTTTTGTTCACTAATATATCTGAGTACTTAGAACAGTGCTTGACACAGAAAAGGTACCCAAATAAACCTATTATTCAATGAGTAAATGAGTAATTACTGTCATATTTTCAGTAGTGACATGTGAACAATTTGGTTTACTGTAATCTGGCTTTTGTGGAGTACTCTGACAGAGAATTGCTTCAGGAAGTAATCTCTAGAATTCACAGTGCTTTTCCATTCAGCGACTGTTCTTTTGAGATCAGTAGCTTGTGCTTTCAAATATTGTGTTGGCAATATGTTTTGAGTTTCCCTTATTTACTTATTTCTTCTTTCTACCTCTCAGAAAACAGCCTTTTTTGTTGTGCATGTATGTGGAGCTGTGCTCACCTTTGGTATGGGCTCGTTATACATGTTCGTTCAGACCATCCTTTCCTACCAAATGCAGCCCAAAATTCATGGCAAACAAGTCTTCTGGATCAGACTACTGGTGGTTATCTGGTGTGGAGTAAGTGCATTTAGCAGTATCCTTTGCTGTAAAATGTGGCTATACTTGGAAGGGAATTGAATAACAGAATTTAAGTGAACACTGTTGGCATATTATGAGCAGGCATCTTGTGGGTGAGATTCTTGGGTTAGTAACCCTAAATTAAAGGACTTGAAACATGAAATTCAAATTTTACATAGGATCTCAGTAATTGAGTTGAGAACAAAGATAAGATTTAGCCTGATCATACTCACTTCAGAGAGAGGAAGGATGAGTTAATTCCCTCCCGAGAACAATTATGTAGCAGAATCTTAGGCTAGTGCTGCTGATTTACTGAGCAAAGAGGGATTGACTATGCAAACCATTTCATAGTAATCCTCTGGGTACATTTTAATTTTCACTACTGCTGTATAATATCTAGTCTTTAAGAAAATGGGTTTGAACCTTGGAAACAAATGTATGAGTAATCCTTGTGGACCTTTAAAGTGATTTTTATTTTGAATCTAAGCTTACAGGTTTTCTCTGAGATTCTCCTTGACTTACTTTTTTTATAGTGCTGACTTGCTCATCCCTTTTGTACAGTGGGAATTTCGGCACAGATATCGTACAGAAACTCCATTGGAACCCCGAGGACAGAGTAAGAACTTGGAATCTATAAAACTTAGTTTAATTGTATTAAGGATAACTATTATGGTTGATTTTGATGTATTTTTCATGTCATCACTAAAAAAAATGATACTTTTTCAGTAGAATAATCATTTTGTTAAATTAGGATTATTTTCTATGTATGATTGAGTTTATGTAGCACCACCTATATTCTTCTGTCACGTTTCAACAGTGAACATTTTCAAGACACAAAGAGAATTGTGATGGCAAAGAGTTTTCTCAGAAATTGACTCCTCTAAATATGTATATAATGTACAACATACCCAACTGAGATCTTTTATTATTAGAATACTTGTTTTCTGAATTACCATCTAGAGATTTATTATTATGGACTCTGCATTTGGGTTTCAATATAGTGGATATCTGAATGGAGATAACATCTTTGACCCGGAGGGAAAAAAGAGGAGGGATATATACTAGCTAGATGATAAAATAAGTTCATCTGTTTTCACAAACCTTGCAGTGGCATTTCATTTTGAATTGTTTTTAAAGAATTAGCCCTGGATGGGATATGTTTGTGAGAATGAAAGAATGAAATAATTTACTAGTTTCCTTCAGTTATAATCCATGTGTTATTTAATGCTCTAAAAATAACACGTTTATCATGAGCATTTTTTACTGACATTTTTAGTGGCATTTAATGAATCTTATGGCTGTGGGAAAGGCAGTAACTTCCCAATTATAGAGTAGAGGTTCTCCTGGTCTTAGTTCTTCAAATGGAAATTTTATTTGCTCTAGAGGAGGTTACGATAGCTAGATCATTTAGGAGGACTTTCCTAATGTCTTTCTTTAATTCTTGAGATGTGTTCAATAAATTAAGGGTTGTTTTGTTTTCCAGAGAGTTCAGATATAGAATTATTTATAAAAGATAAATAGAATTAATTTTTTTTTTAATTTTTTTTTTTTTTTAAGATTTTATTTATTTATTTGAGAGAGAGAGAATGAGAGACAGAGAGCATGAGAGGGAGGAGGGTCAGAGGGAGAAGCAGACTCCCCGCTGAGCAGGGAGCCCGATGCGGGACTCGATCCTGGGACTCCAGGATCATGACCTGAGCCGAAGGCAGTCGCTTAACCAACTGAGCCACCCAGGCGCCCTAGAATTAAGTTTTTAAACAAACCTTATTTTAGGCAGTTTTGTATCTACAGAAAATTGTGAAAATAGTGCACAGGGTTCTATGTTATCAATATATTCTGTACCTGCCTCTTTTAGTAACATCTTTAATTAATATGGCATGTTTGTTACAATTAATAAACTCATGGATACATTTTTAACAAAAGGCCATAGTGTATTAATATGTCCTTAGTGTTTACCTGATGTCCTTTGAATTTCAGAAGGCAGATTGGTTTGCAGGTTTTATGGGTCTTTTATTTGAGAGAAATTCTGGATCATTCAGATGAAATTTCACAGAATTACTTTTTTTTTCCGTTGTCACTCAAGGGTTATGTGCTTCACATGGTCACCACTGCAGCAGAATGGTCTATGTCTTTCTCCTTCTTTGGTTTTTTCCTGACTTACATCCGTGATTTTCAGGTAAGAAAACACAGCATTAGATTTATGCAAACTTCCCTCAGGTGGAATAAAAGAAGTTGCTATCAACCTTTCTGAAAATTAACTTCATAAGCAGCGATGCCAGAAGAGCTTCTCAGGTAAATCATTTCTGTGTTTGGGGAAGTAGTGTGTTGTTAGTAAGGGGTTCAACCTTGAAAATAGGATTGTAAAACAAGTAAGCAGAAAACTTTTCACAGAATTTTCATCAACTCTGCCTATGTTTACATAGGCCATCCTCAACATTTAGTTTCACTGATTCCTTTTAGTAACCGAAGAAAAATGAAGAACTTCTGAGTAGGAAAGCTTGGTTTACCTAACTGTTGGTACTACAGATGATACCTTTGGCAGTACAACATCTGTCTCAATCTTGTTACTCCTTAGAATTGATTTACATCTCCAGTCCCACAAATATTCTTCAGAACATATTGAAGATGTGATGTTGAAGACATTGAAGATGTCTTTAAGGAACAAACGCCTATATATAATTTTCTTTTCTGTTACAGAAAATTTCTTTACGAGTGGAAGCCAATTTACATGGATTAACTCTCTATGACACTGCCCCTTGCCCTGTGAACAATGAACGAACACGGCTACTTTCCAGAGATTTATGATGAAGGGATAAAATATATCTGTGATGATTATGATTCTCAGGGATTGGGGGAAATGTTCATGAAAGTTCCTTATTCTGCTCTGAAATTTTTAACCAGTTAATCAAGGCTGACAGTGATGTTGATGAGTACTGATAATCAAGAGACATAAATAAAGCCATTTCACAAGTTATTTTAAAGGATATCTTCAAGAAGACCATGTAAAAACATTTATGCCTATACTTTTTTTAATCCCAGAAAATAAAACCAAAGGACTACAACACTGTAGATTTTTTTCTACTTTATTTAAGAGGAACAACAAAAGTGCACCAAGCAGTCTACAAAATCCAGCCTTTCATATTTTCTAAATCATTGTAAACCATGTTTTGTTTGGAGCACTTTTATAAGAGATATTTTCCAGGACCCCAGATAATCAGCATTGCTCAACAGCTCCTTTAGAATTGGATTTTGAAATAATAGTTTTACCATATCAGTACATTTCTTACAGTCTTTATAAAATGTTTTTCTTCTGGAATCCACTTATTAAGGGGAGCAGACCTGAATTCATGTAAGTGCTTTCATTGCTTAAGCTTTGCACAGGTGATTCTCTAGGTATGGACTTGATTCCTGCCACAAAGCCAAATACTATGCCAAGTGGTCTGTCACATACACTTGCAATAGTTTCATGAAGCTTAGTCTCTAAAATGAGATTTTAATCACTAATGCATGAGAGAAGTAGCTATAGGCAGATTTACTTCAGTTGTGTTTTACATAAAACAAGGGTTCGTGTTCATACATAAGGCTGAGAAGTTTGTGAATAACAGCAGATATGATTAATGTAAGTTACCACAAACTGCAGTCAAGAGCTTCTTAGATTTTCATTTATAGCAAATTATAATTATTTATAGAAGTAGTCTTGAATGGGCAGATATTAAGCCTTTTAAACAGGGTGTGAACTTTGTAGAACCCCAATTCTAAAGGACAAAATCAGTCCAAAAAAAAACCACAAGGTACAAAATAATTGTGATATAGGTATCCACCAAAATGGTTTTCTTTCTCTCTGTCATGCAAATGATCAGATAGCTTCTACTTGGATCCCTATCTGTGCAGATAAAGGATGGTTTACAGATCCCAGATAAAATTCAAATTCAAATTACTCATCCAGAAGGTGCTCAGTGGCTGGTTCTCAGAAGGATCTTTGAAGAAGATTAACAAGGTTTATCATTTTAGAAGAAATGGTTCTGTAGCCAAAATAAAAAATGGTGAGAACAAGTTTAAAGTACAAAGAAGGAGCACTTTTAAAGGAAAATGGATATATGGTGGAAACAGATCTCAATTAGGAATAAGTTGCTAGATATAGGACTATGTAAATAATATTTCTGAAGACTTCTGGGCTAATAAGACAAAGTGGAATAAAATACTGTTTATCATGCAGCAGTGAACATGGGAGATATTTCAGTAAACACTGATTCATTGAAATCTGGCATCACTAGAAAAAAAATGGTTACAAACCATAAAAAATTTCTGTCATGCCTCTGAAAATTATGGTGCAGCCACACCTGAGAAACAGCATTCAGTCCTGACTCCTGTACATCAGGGAAGATGAAATTCAAGTTGTGAAGGACCACAGTGTGGTGAGAGAGGAATTGATAGAATCGAAGCTTATAAATTGTATGTGGGGAGGATGGCATAGGGAAAAACTTGGATTTATAGGTCCATACTAGAATATTAGGCTTAGAAATATGCACTAACACATTAAAGAAATTATTTTAAAACAAAATGTTACTTTGATAGTATTTTAATCCCATCATTTAACCTTTACCCTTAGGCATAACAGAGGCTGAAAATATTAAGTTTAAAGGGGATTATAAATAGATTTTTGAATATGTGTTTATCCTTTACTTATGGCTAAAGTAATGGAAGGTAACCACCTCCTCCCTCAAAGTATGCCTTGCCTCCACTGTCAGTACAGTAGCTTGGATAAACAGATAAGGCATTCCTTTTCAGTTCAATCAACATTTTTGTATTGAATATTTATCTTTAAAAATAAAAGGTCTTAAGCTGACAAAATTAGCAGGTTCTATGAACTGAGTGTATCTATTTCTTTTTTGTCCTGGAAACCCAGCAAGACTATATTTCCCAGCTTCCCTTTCAATTAAGTATGAGCATGAGACTGAATTTTGGCCAGTGAAATGTAAATGAAATGGGTGTTCATTATTTTCTCATTAAGATCCTGAAAAATGGGAATGTTCTTACCCAATTTTTTCTCCTTACACTAAATGGATATTGATGACAAAATTTTAGGAGATGACAGAATCACATGATAAAATGAACCTGAACTAGTCCACTTCTAATTTTAGATTTTAGAAAATCAAATGAGATCTTTTATAATTTAGGAACTCCATTTTTATCCATCCCAGTTACTTAGATTATATTGTATATTGCCAGAATAGTGCCATATATCGTAAGTGTTCAGTGGATTTGTGAAAAAGAAAGAGAACTTTTCTTTATCTCTTCAATGTCCTGTATAGGCTCACTGTGAAATGAAGTTCAGTAAACATTGGCTTATTAGTATCTTTGTAAATCCACAATGTATGTCTTCTTTTCAACCAGCCAGATTGCTAATTTTAGTAAACCACTCATTTATAGAAAGATAACATAGAACGGAACTAAAATAAAAAAAACAATCTTTCTGAGGCATTGTGAGTATAAGCAACTGTATTCTCCAAAGGCATGGTAATTTGAGAGAGAGTTCACCTACTCAGGAAGCCTGAGTAGAATACAAAGAGAATACTTCAGGAATTCTAAAATATGCTGTTGGAATGTAGTGCAGAGAGGAAGTCCCCATGTTTGGAAACCAGGCAGTTTAGCTGAAAAGCACAAAGATTCCACTAGGATCTCACCAATGCTCAGATCCCAATCCCTGCTGAAAGGAAACCCTTTTAATTTAAAATATTTGAAGCAAGTGGTAAAGTTAAACTAAATCAGCAGCAAAGCTCATCTCCACCTCAACTACAGATTAGATTAACTCAGCTTCCCACTCTAAGAGCCTGACAAAGGAACAGGCATGCCCTTTTGTGGAGGTAACTATTATTTATTTTCATTTTATTTTCTACTGTTCTTTTATGGAAAATACCCAGCATACAGCAAGAAATTATAAGACCTGCAAAAGAGCAAAAAATTTGATCCAGAGAGCAAAGAGTCAATAGAAGCAAACTCAGAGATTGCCCAGATGTTACAGTTATCAGAGGTAGATTAACTATGATTAAAATGCTGAAGGAAGTAGTAAAAAGGGTGGAAAATGTGCATGAAGAGATGGGGAATTTCAGCAGAGACATTAAATTATGTGAAATAAAGAAAATTCTAGAATTGAATATGATAGGATTACACATAGAAGAAATGATAGACTTGGAAGACAGGACAATTGAAAGTAAAAAACAAAAGAGAAAAAGGGAGTGAAAATAAAAAGTATAGAGTATTTGAGTTTTGTAGGCAAAATCAAATGGCCTTGCATCTCGTAATTGAGTTTCTGAAGGCGAAGATAAAGAGAATGGTACAGAAGAAATGTTTGAAGAGATGATGTTGACTGAGAACTTATCCACAATTGTTAGAAATTAACACAAAATCAAAATCAAAAGTGAGATTTTGAAAATGATAAAAATTGATAAACACTTATCAAGAATAATATACAGGCTTGAATAATAGTCATGTCCATCCAGAACTTTAGAATTTGACCTTATTTGGAAATAGGGTATTTGCAGATGTAATTAGTTATGAGATCATATTAAATCCAATGACTTGGTGTCCTTATAAGAAGACCATAGACAGACATAGAAACAGAAGGCCTAGTGAAGACAAAGGCAGAGATTGGAGTAATTCATCCTCAAGTCAAAGGTTGCCAGCAACCAGAAACTATTAAGAGGTGAAGAGTAATCCTCTCCTACAGCCTTTATTATTTTTTTAAAAAGATTTTATTTATTTGAGAGAGAGAGAATGAGAAAGAGAGCACATGAGAGAGGGGAGGGTCTGAGGGAGAAGCAGACTCCCTGCCGAGCAGGGAGCCCAATGCGGGACTCGATCCCAGGACTCCAGGATCATGACCTGAGCCGAAGGCAGTCACTTAACCAACTGAGCCACCCAGGCGCCCCTCTCCTACAGCCTTTAAAAGGAGCCTTGATTTTCGATTTCTGCCCTCCAGAAATGTGAGAGAATACATCTCTGTAGTTTCAAGCCACTCAGTTTATGGTAATTTGTTATGACAGCCTAGTAAACAAAAACCTGATCAAGTGAAAAAGAGAAAACACAAATTACTAATATCAAGAATGAAAAGGAAGATACCACTACATAGCTTGTTGGACATTAAAGATAATAAGAGCATGTTATGGATAACTTTATACCAATAAGTTCAACTACTCAGATGAAATGGACAAATTGTCTTTTAACCCATAGCTTGTCAAAAATACAAGAAGAAAAAAATCTAAAAATATTTCCATATTTATTAAAGTATTGAATTTGTAATTACATATCTTTCCAATAAGAAAACTTCCAAACTTCTACATAAACTCTTTCAAGAAATAAAGAGGACTTTTCACCTTGTTTTATGAGGCCTGCATAATTCTAGTAACAAAACTTGACAAATATGAGAAAAGAAAAAGATTAATATCCCTCATGAATCCAGCTGCAAAAATACTTAAAATAGTAGGAAACAAAACAATGAAAAAAATGATATAGCATGACCAAGTTGGGTTTATCCCAGCAATATAATTCACCAAATTAACATAAAGGGGAAATGACAGTAATGAAAACAATTTGAAAAAATTAAACACTCAAGATGAAAAACTCCCAGTAAACCAAAAATAGAAGAGAATTTTTACCATTCCATAAGGACATCAATGAAAATCTAACAGCTAATATAATGTTTAATGGTTTAATATTAAATCCTTTTCCCCTGGAATTGGAAAGGAGGCAAAAATATCTATGCTTGCCCCTTCTGTTCAACATCACAATAGAAGCCCTGGCCAGTACAATAGGTAAGAAAAAGAAATAAAAAACAAAGATTAAGAAAAAAAGGGAAAGTGGGCGCCTGGGTGGCTCAGTTGGTTAAGCGACTGCCTTTGGCTCAGGTCATGATCCCGGAGTCCCGGGATCGAGTCCCGCATCGGGCTCCCTGCTCAGCAAGGAGCCTGCTTCTCCCTCTGACCCTCCCCCACTCTTGTACTCTCTCTCTCTCTCATTCTCGCTCTCTCAAATAAATAAATAAATCTTTAAAAAAAAAAAAGAAAAAAGGGAAAGTAATTGTGTATTTACAAAAATTATATGAAATTTTCAAAACTACTAATTTTGGATGAATAAGTGAATTTAGAAAAGTTACAGGATAGAAGTTCAATAATGATACACTGCAATTCTATATTAACAATGAACACTTGAAAACTGAAATAATATGATCTATAGCATAAAATAGTCATATACCTAGGAACAAATCTAATTACATATGTATGAGAACTTTATACTGAAAGGTACAAAAGTTGCTGTGAATAATTTAAAAATGCCTAAATAAATAGAAAGGTATGTCACATTCCTATGTTGGAAGACTCAATATTGTTAAGATGCCAATCTCTACTTGATCTGTGGACTCACTGTAACTCCTAAGAAAACCCCAGCAGGATATTATGAGGAAATTGACAAGCTGATTGTACAATTTGGAAATTTACAACATCTAGAATAGCAAAACCAATCTTGAAAAAATTGGAGGACTTACACTATCAAACTTCAAGATGTATTCTAATTAAAATAAACAGAGCAGTGTAGTGTTGACATATGGATAGACAAGTACACCTTGAAACATAATAGAGTCCTAATATAGACCACACATTACATAGTCAATTGATTTTCAACCGGAGTCAAGAAAATTCAACAAGAAGAGGAAAGTCTTCAACAACTGATATTTTTACAAACCAGACCATCCAAATGGAAAACAGTGACCTCAACCTTTACCTAGTCCTAAATAGACATTTTGAGGTGTTTCATGGACTTAGAGGAAAGAGCCCAAACCGTAAAGCTTCTAGATGAAAACCTATGAGGATATATTTGTGACATTGAGGAAGGCAAAATATTCCTAGAAACATAAAATGATACAAGAAGACTTTCAAAATTTAAGATTTCTGTTCATCAAGAGATACCTAAGAATCTAAATAGGCAAACCATAGACTGGGTGAACATGTTCATAGTATGTACATTTTACAAAGAACTTGTTTGCAGAATATATAAAGAACATGAACAAATAAAAAATAAAATGAACCATCCAGATTTTTTCAGATGTGCAAAGGACTTGAACAGATACTTCACAAGAGAAGATACATGAATGGACAAAATGCACATGAAAGAATGCACAACATGGAATAATGGAAATAAGTGCCAGAAGCAGATGTCATACCCACTAGTGGCTTAAGCAATAGAAATTTATTTTTTTTTTACAGTTCTGGAGGCTAGTAGTCCATGATCAAAATGTCAGCAGGTTTGGTTTCCTTTGAGGCACCTGCTTGGCTTCTATATAATTGCCTTCTTGCTGTGTCTTCATACATGTCCTCATGTGCATGCACATGTGTCTCTCTCTTAATGTGTCCAAATTTCCTTTTCTTGTAAGGACACCAATCAGATTAGATTAGGGGCCA
The DNA here is from genome assembly GCF_002201575.2 of Neomonachus schauinslandi. Taxonomy (NCBI): domain Eukaryota; kingdom Metazoa; phylum Chordata; class Mammalia; order Carnivora; family Phocidae; genus Neomonachus; species Neomonachus schauinslandi. Next base: position 92,070,310 of record NC_058406.1, on the reverse strand, counting down.
ACCTAATGGCTCTGTTGTAATTCAGTTACCTCTTTAAAGCCCTGTCTCCCAAAAATGTTTTATTCTGAGGAACTAGGGATTAAGACTTTATCATATGAATTTGGGGAATACACAATCCAATCCCTAACAGTCCACCCTCTGCACCACCAAAATCCATGTACTTATATGCAAAATACATTCATCCTGATCAAAACACCTCAAAAGTCTTGGTCAATTTCATCAACTCTAATTCCCAAATCTCATCTAAGTATCATCTAAATCATATGTGGGCAAGACTTGAAGTATGATTCACCCTTAGGCAAAATTCTCCAGTTGTGAAACTATGAAAGCCATATAAGTTATCTGATTCCAAAATACAATGATGGAAGAGACATAGGGTAAACATTTCCATTTCAAAACGGCGAAATCAGAATGAAGAGAGAAGTCATGGTCCCATAGGAGTTCAAAACCTAGGAGGCAACTTTCACTAGATTTTAAGACTGGAGAATAATCCTCTTTAGCTCAGTGCTGTGTCTTCCAGGCCACTGGGGAGTAATCCACCTTCTTAGCCTGCTAGGGTGGTAGTGTATGGCCCCTGAGGCCCTGGGTGGCAGTCTTTCCTTTACAGCCCTGAGCAGCAGTCTGGCCTACTGAAAACCGTGAGATGGCTCTGCCCTCTGGAATCAAAGTTAACAAAGGCTTCAAGAGGAAACAAAGCCTTGACCCATGGACCTGTGCCTTATGATCCCATAGTAGCAGTGGCAGTCTTACTGATCTCGGAATACCTTCAGGGTCATTCTTCCCTTTTCTTGAAGTCTAAAACATGTTCACAGATGGATAGTTCTGAGATCCAATTCTGTAGTATCCCGGAAGTCTGATAGCCTGCCTTTCTATTTTCCCATCTCTGTCCCCTTCAATCCAAGCTACCAATGTTCTGCTGGTATAACCCCATCTCTCTATTCCTAGCTACTGCTGAGACAGCTGATTGATCTATGAGTAACATCCTGTCTTAGCCCATTCAGGCTGCTGTAACAATACTATAAATATGGTGGTTTATAAATAACACATTATTTTTCACAGTTCTAGAGACTACGCCCAAATCAAAGTGCCAGCAGTTTTGGTGTCTGGTGAGGGCCCTCTTCCTGGTTAATGGTTTTGTTTTGTTTTGTTTTGTTTTCTTTCAGTATCCTCACATGGAGGAAGGAGAAAGGTAGCACTCTTGGGTTTCATTTTTAGAAGGGCACTAATCCCATATGAGGGCTCCATCCTCATGACCTAATCACCTTCAAAGGCCCTACCTCTAAATACCATCATATTGGGGAGTAGGTTTCAACATTTGAATTTTGAGGGATACAAACACTTGTAATCTCTTTATCAAATGAGTGTTTAGCCATACTCTTAGTGTTATCTCAAAAAATGTTTCTCGATTTTTGTAACATTGATGGGCTGGGAATATTCTAAATCATCAAGTTTCGGGGAGGGGCAGAGGGAGGTGGAGAGAGAGAATCTCAAGCTGGCTCCATGCTCAGCTCAGAGCCCAATGCAGGGCTTGATGTCACAAACACTGAGATCATGACCCGAGCTGAAATCTAGTCAGAAGCTTCACCGACTGAGCCACCCAGGTGCCCCACAACTCCATCTTTTTTTCCCCCATTTATTTATTTATTTATTTAATTTAAATTCCATGAATTAACATATACTGTATTATTAGTTTCAGAAGTAGAGTTCAGTGATTCATCAGTGCTCATTACACCCAGTGCTCATTACATAATGTGCCTTCCTTAATGCCTGTCACCCAGTTACCCCATCCCCCCACCTCCCTCCTCTCCAGCAACCCTCAGTGTGTTTCCAAAGGTTAAGAGTCTCTTAGGGTTTATCTCCCTCTGATTGCGTCTTATTTTTCCCTCCCTTCCTCTATGCTCCTCTGTTTTGTTTTTCTTTCTGTTTTTTAAATTCCACATATGACAACTCCACCTTCTATCATCTCTCTCCTCTGATATTTTACCATAAGTAGCAAATAGGAACAGGCCACTTTAGCAGCACTTTGCTTAGAAATCTCAGGTAGGAGCACCTGGGTGGCTTAGTTTAGTGTCTAACTCTTGATCTCAGCTCAGGTCTTGATCTCAAGGTTGTGAGTTTGAGCCCTGCATTGGGCTCCACCCTGGGTATGGAGCCTACTTAAAAAAAAAGAAAACAAAAAAAGAAAGAGAGAGAGATCTCCTCAGTTAAATACTCAATTTCATCACTTACAAATTCTATCTTCCACAAAACACTAGAAAACAGTCCAGGCAAGTTCTTTGTCACTTTTTAACAAGGATCACCTTTCCTCCAGTGCACAACACATTTCTCATTTCCATTGGAGGCCTCCTTAGAAGCACCTTTAAGATCCACACAACTGCCAGTAGTCTCTTCAAAAACAGTGTAGGGTTTTTCTAACATGCACGTCAAAGTTCTTCCTCTAGTCATTAGTTCCAAAGCTACTTTTTTTAGAAATCTGTTATAGCAACATCCCACTTTTTGGGATTAAAATTCTGTATAATTTTGTTAGGGCTTCCATAACAAAATACCACAGACTGACATTGTGCAGAAGAATATCTTCTTTGACCACAATGGGATGACATTAGAAGTTAATAACAGAAGGAAAACTAGAAAATTTACAAATTTCTGGAAATTTAACAGTATAATCTTTAAAAATGGGTCGAAGAAGAAATCGCAAGGACAATTAGAAAAATGTAGGGAAGAATGGAAATAAAGAAAAAAACACCAAAACTTGTGGGACACAGGAAAAGTGCTGAGGGGGAAATTTATAGCTATAAATGCTTACATTGTAAAATGTAAGAAAGTACATTATTACAAAGTACTTCAACAAACTAATTTATAATTTAATGAACTAGAAAAAGAAAACTAAGCCCAAAAAATTAGCAAAAAGAAGGAAATAATAGAGATTAGAGGAAATTAGCAAAATAGGAAACTAATTGAGAAATCAATGAAAAAAATGTTGGTGTTTTGAAAAAGTCTGCAAAATCAATAAACCATTACTTAGATGGACTAAGAAAAAGGGGAAAAGATTCCAATTACTAAATCAAAAGTGAAAGTGAGAACATTCCAACTGATTCTACAGAAATAAACAGGATTGTGAGTACTATGAATAATTGTATGCCAACAAATTAAATAACCTATATAAAATGAACAAGTTCCTAGAAATTCAAAATCCACCAAAACTAAATCATAAAGAAATAGAAAATCTGCTAATGTCCTCCATGCAATGAGCACTGGGTGTTATGTGCAAACAATGAATCATGGAACACTACATCAAAAACTAATGAACTGTATGGTGATTAACATAACATTAAAAAAAAAAAAACTCTTCCAAAAATGACCAAAAAAAAAAAATAGAAAATCTGAATAAACCAAAAATCCTAAGGAGAGTGTATCAGTAATAAAAAAAATCTTCAAAGAAAGAATACCCCTGGACCTGGTAGATTCATGGTGAATTCTGCCAAGCCCTTAAAGAAGATCTAATACCAATCCTTCTCAGACTTCCAAAAAGTGAAGGGTACATTTCCTAACTTACTCTAAAGGCCAGCATTACCCGTATACCAAAGAAACTACAAGAAAACTATAGACAAATATCCCTTATGAACATCAACGCAAAAATTCTCAACAAATATAAGGAAGCAGAATTTGGCAGGACATTTAAATGATTAGAGAACCTGAGCATCAAAATTTATTCCTGGAATGCAAGGATGGTTCAACATATAAAAATTGATCAATGTAGGAGCACCCGGGTGGCTTAGTCAGTTAAGTGTCTGACTCTTGATTTCAGCTCAGGTCATGATCTCAGAGTCGTGAGATCAAGTCCTGGGTTGGGCTCCATGCTCAGCAGGAGTCTGCTTGAGATACTGTCTCTCTCTACCCTTCCCACCCCTCTAAAAAATATGCTAACAGTGAACAATCTGAAAGGGAAATTACAACAATTTTATTTAAAATAGCATGAAAAAGGGCGCCTGGGTGGCTCAGTCGTTAAGCGTCTGCCTTCGGCTCAGGTCATGATCCCAGGGTCCTGGGATCGAGCCCCACATCGGGCTCCCTGCTCAGCAGGAGGCCTGCTTCTCCCTCTCCCACTCCCCCTGCTTGTGTTCCCTCTCTCAGTGTGTTTCTCTCTGTCAAATAAATAAACAAAATCTTTAAAAAAAATAAAAATAAAAAAAATAAAATAGCATGAAAAAGAATAAAATACTTAGGAATTAACTTAACCAAGGAGGTAGATAAATTGTACAATGAAAACTACAAAACACTGCTGAAAGAAATGAAAGGAAACATGAATAAATGGAAACACATGCTATGTTCCTGGATTGGAAGACTTAATATTGTTAAAATGCCAGTACTACACAAAGTTATCTACAGATTCAATGCAATCCTTATCAGACTGCAATGATTTTTTTTTCAGAAATAGAAAAACATATCCTACAATTCATGTGGAATCTCTTGACCCTGCATAATCAAAAGAATCCTGAAAAATAAAAAATCTGGAGGGCTCACACTTCCTGATTATAAAACTTACTACAAAGCTACAGGAACCCAAACAGTGTGGTATTGTCATAAATACAGACTTATAGACCTGTAGAATAGTATTGAGAGCCCAGAAATAAATCTTTATTATATAAAGATATATATGGCCAAGTGATTTTTTTTTCTCCAAGGTTTTAAGTTCCAGCTAGTTTACATACAGTGCAATATTAGTTTCAGGTGTATAATTTAGTGATTCAACACTCACATACAATACACAGTGCTCATCATGACAAGTGCCCTCCCCAGTACACATCACCTACTTAAGCCATCTCCCCACCAACCTCCCCTCCAGCAACCCTCAGTTTGTTCTCTGTAGTCAAAAGTCTGTTTCCTGGTATGCCTCCCCACCCCCATCCCCGCCAATGTTCATCTGTTTTGTTTCTTAAATTATACATATGAGTGAAAGCATATGGTATTTGTCTTTCTCTGACTTATTTTGCTTGGCACAATATTCTCCTCCATCCACGTTGTTGCAAATGGCAAGATTTCGTTCTTTTTAAGGCTGAGTAATATCCCATTGTGTATGTGTGTGTGTGTGTATATATATATATATATATATATATATATATATATATATATATATATATATATATATACCACCTCTTCTTTATCCATCAATGGACATCTGGCCTTTTTCCATAATTTTGCTATTGTTGATAATGCTGCTATAAACATCAGGGTGCATGTGCCCCTTTGAATCACTATTTTTGTTTGCTTTGGATAAATACCTACTAGTGCAATTACTGGGTCGTTGGGTAGTTCCATTTTTAAGTTTTTGAGGAACCTCTATACTGTTTTCCAGAGTGGCTGCACCAGTTTGCAGGGTGAAAGGGTTTCACCCTTGCAACATCTGTTGTTTGCTGAGTTGTTCATTTTAGCCATTCTGACCAGTGTGAGGTGGTATCTCATTGTGATTTTCATTTGTATTTCCCTGATGATGAATGATGTTGAGCATTTTTTCATGTGTCTGTTAGCCATTTGTATGTCTTTGGAGAAATGTCTATTCATGTCTTCTGCCTGTTTCTTGACTGGATTTTTTGTTTTTTGGGATGTTGAATTGGTAAGTTCTTTATAGATTTTGGATGCTAGCCCTTTATCTGATATGTCATTTACAAATACCTTCTCCCATTTTGTAGGTCGTTTTTTTAGCTTTCTTGATTGTTTCTTTTGCTGTGCAGAAGTTTTTTATCTTGATTTTTGCCTTTGTTTCCCTTGCTTCTGAAGATATGTCTCGTAAGAAGTTGCTGCGGTCTAGGTCAAAGAGGTTTCTGCATGTGTTCTCTCAGATTTTGATGGATTCCTCTCTCACATTTAGGTCTTTCATCTGTTTTGAATTTGCTTTTGCGTATGGTGTAAGAAAGTGGTCCAATTTCATTCTTCTGCATGTGGCTGTCTAATTTTCCCAATACCATTTGTTGAAGAGGCTGTCTTTTTTCCATTGGATATTCTTGCCTGCTTTGTTGAAGATTAGTTGACCATAGAGTTGAGGGTCCCTTTTGGGGTTCTCTATTCTGTTCCATTGATCTTTGTGTCTGTTTTTGTGCCAGTACCATACTGTCTTGTTGATTACAGCTTTGTAATTCAGCTTTAAGTCTGGAATTGTAATCCCTCCAGCTTTGCTTTGCTTTGCTTTGCTTTTATAACATTACTTTGGCTATTTGGGTCTTTTCTGGTTCCATACCATTAGAATTGTTCATTCCAGCTCTATACAAAATACTGGTGTTATTTTGTTAGCCATTGCACTGAATGTGTTGATTGCTTTGGGTACTATAGACATTTTAACAATATTTATTCTTCCAATCCATGAGCATGGAATGTTTTTCCATTCTCTGTTTCTTCCCCAATTTCTTTCCTAAGTGTTCTATAGTTTTCAGAGTACAGATCCTTTACCCCTTTGGTTAGGTTTTTTCCTAGGTATCTTATGGTTTTTGGTGCAATTGTAAATGGGATCAATTCCTTGATTTCTCTTTCTGCTGCTTCGTTATTAGTGTATATAAAAGCAACAGATTTCTGTACATTGATTTTGTATCCTGTGTCTTTGCTGAATTCCTCTATCACTTCTAGCATTTTTTTGGTAGTCTTTTGGGTTTTCTATATAGAGTATCATGTCATCTGTAAATAGTGAAAGTTTGACTTCTTCCTTGCCAATTTGGATGCCTTTTATTTCTTCTTCTTGTCTGATTGCTGAGGCTAGGACTTCCAGTACTATGTTAAATAACAGTGGTGAGAGTGGACATCCCTGTTGTGTTCCTGACCTTAGGGGAAAAGCTCTCAGTTTTTCCCCATTGAGGATGATATTAACTGTGGGGCTTTTTGTATATGGCCTTTATTATGTTGTGGTGTGTTCCCTCTAACCCTGCTTTGTTTAGGGTTTTAATCATGAATGGATGTTGTACTTTGTCAAATGCTTTTTCTACATCTATTGAAAGGATCTTATGGTTTTTATCCTTGCACTTATTAATATGATGTATCATATTGATTGCTTTATGAATATTAAAGCACCCTTGCAGCCCAGAGATAAATCCTACTTCATTGTGGTGAGTGATTCTTTTAATTTACTGTTGGATTAGATTTGCTAGCATTTTATTGAGAATTTTTACATCCATGTTCATCAGGGATATTAGCCTGTAGTTCTCTCTTTTAGTGGAGTCTTTGGTTTTGGTATCAGGGTAATGCTGTCCTCATAGAATGAATTTGGGTTTTCCTTCCATTTCTGTTTTTTGAAATAGTTTGAGAAGAACAGGCATTAACTCTTCTTTAAATGTTTGGTAGAAATCTCCTTTGAAGCCATCTGGCCCTGGGCCTTTGTTTGTTTGCAGATTTTTGATTACTGATTCAATCTTTTTTGCTGGTTATCAGTCCAAGTTTCTATTTCTTCCTATTTCCCTTTTGGTAATTTATATGTTTCTAGGAATTTATCAATTTCTTCCAGTTTGTCCAATTTGTTGGCATATGGTTTCTCATAAAATTATCTTATAATTGTTTATATTTCTGTGTAGTTGGTTTTTTTTAATTTACATTCAATTACCCAACATAATTATTATCATTAGTTTTTGATGTAGTGTTCATGGTTGTTGTTTCTCCTCTGTCATTTCTGATTTTATTTATTTGGGTCCTTTCTCTTTTCTTTTTGATAAATTTGGCTAGGGGTTTATTAATTATTAATTTTATTAATTCTTTCAAAGAACCAGCTCCTATTTTCATTGATCTTTTCTACTGGTGTTTTTGTTTCAGTATCAGTTGTTTCTGCTCTAATCTTTATTATTCCCTTCTGCTGGCTTTAGCCTTCATTTGTTCTTTTTCTAGCTCCTTTAGGTATAAAGTCAGTTTGTTTATTTGAGATTTTTCTTGCATTCTGAGGTAAGCTTGTATTGCTATTTACTTCTCTTTTAGGACTGCTTTTGCTGCATCCCAAAGGTTTTGGACTGTTGTGTTTTTATTTTCATTTGTTTCCATGTAATTTTTTTCTTCTTTGACTTCCTGGATGACCCATTCATTGTTTAGTAGCATGTTATTTGACCTCCATGTATTTGTAGTCTTTCCAAATTTTTTCTTGTGGTTGACTTCAAGTTTCATAGCATTCTGGTCAGAAAATATGCATGATATGATCTCAGTCTTTTTGTACTTGTTGAGGCCTCATTTGTGAACTAGTATGCAATCTATTCTGGAGAATCTCCCATGTGCACTTGAAAATAATGTATATTTTTCTGCTTTAGGATGAAATGTTTTGAATATACTATTAGGTCCATCTGGTCCAGTGTGTCATTCAAAGCCAATGTTTCTTGTTGATTTTCTGCTGAAATGATCTGTCCAGTTGCTGTAAGTGGGGTATTAAAGTCCCCTACCATTATTGTATTAGTATTAATGAGTTTCTTTAAGTTTGTTATTAATTGATTTATATATTCAGGTGCTCCCAAGTTGGGGGCATAAATATTTACAATTGTTAGATCTTGTTGTTTAGTCCCCTTTATTATGATGTGGTATCCTTCTTCATCTCTTGTTAGTCTTGGCTTTAAAATCTACTTTGTCTGATACAAGTAGTGCTACTCCATTTGGGTGTCCATTTGCATGATACATATTTCTCCATTCCCTCACTTTCAATCTGCAAGTGTCTTTAGGTCTAAAATGAATCTCTTAGAGGCAGCATATAGTAGATGGGTCTTTTTTTTTTTTTAATCCATTCTGATACCCTGTGTCTTTTGATTGGAGCATTTAGTACATTTACTTTCAGAGTAATTATTGATAGATATGTATTTAGTGCCATTTTATTACTTGTTTTGCTGTTGTTTCTGGAGATTTTCTCTGTTCTTTTCTAGTCTTTGTCACTTTTGGTTTTTCCTTTCCACTCAAAGATTCTCCTGTGGAGTTATTCTTAGAAAATATATTGTAAACCCTAAGGAGTGAGTGTGGAAGCAGCTGAAACATCAGCAGCATTCTTGTTTTGGGCTATTGAATGCAATGGCCCACTAGGAACAGGATCCCATGATCTCCTGGGGTAAGGCATAGATTAACAGAATATATTGTAAACTCTAAGGAGTGACTGTGGAAGCAGCTGAAATGTCAGCAGTGTTCCTGTTCTCAGGCTATTGAGTGCAGTGGCCCGGTAGAAGCAGGATCCCATGATCTCTTGGGTTAGTCTTAGAAAGTATATTGTAAGCCCTAAGGAGTGACTGTGGAAGCAGCTGAAACGTCAGCAGCATTCCTATTCTCAGGCTATTGAGCACAATGGCCTGGTAGAAGCAAGATCCCATGATCTCCAGGGACAGGGCATAAGTTAAGAGGTATAAAAGAATGTGACCCTCAGTACCCCCTTTCTGCACCTGGCAATTGCTAGCCCAAACATGTTGCTCCTCCATTATCCCATGACTGACTCCCTGCATGCCTACGTGTAGGGGAAAATGCTAGCCTGCTTCAAGATATTCGCCATCCCTTTGTACTCCTTTCCCACACTTGGAGGCATCTGTCCTTGCGTTTCTGATAAAAAACAAAATAAAAGCTATGTGCAGGATTCAGTTGCTGCTGCTGTCCCTTGCAGAGGCAGCCCTGCATGGCTGCTCAGATTGGTGTCTGAAAACTTTATTTCAGTGTGTGAGGACAATCTCCTTTAATATTTCTTGCAGGGCTGGTTTAGTGGTCATGAACTCCTTTAGTTTTTGCTTGTCTGTTAAACTCTATCTCTCCTTTTATTCTTAATAGTAGCTTTGCTGGATAGAGTATTCTTGGCTGCAGGTTTTTCCCATTCAGCACGTTGAATATATCATGCCACTCACTTCTGGCTTGCCATGTTTCTCTTGAGAGATCTGCAGCTAGCTTTATGGTTCTTCCCTTGTAAATTAGGGACTTCTTTGTCTTCCTGCTCTTAGGATTTTTTCTTTATCACTATATTTTGCAAATTCAATTACAGTATGTCTTGTTGTACGGCCAAGTGATTTTTGAAAAGAGTATCAAGACCATTCAATGGGGAAAACCCAGTCTTTTCAACAAATGGTGGATAATTAGATAATTTAAATAAAATGAAAAAAAAAACAGAGAGAAGATTAGGAAAACTGGATATCTACATACAAAAGAAAATATTGGACCCTAATTAACAACACTTACAAATTTAAAATGGATAAGGAATCTAAATATAACACCTAAAACATAGATCAAAAGCTTCACAGCATTTGATTTGGCAGTGATTCCTGGGATATGACACACTAAAGGCATGGCTATCAAAAGAAGAAATAGATGTTAGACTTTGTGAAAATTTAAAAAATTGATATATCAAAAGATATTATCAACAGAGAAAAAAGGCAACACACTTAAAGTTATAAAGATATTTGTAAGTCATCTTTCTAATAAGGGCTTAATATCCAGAATATATAGAGAACTTCTAAAACTCAACAGCATAAAGCCAAATAAATCAATTCAAACATGAGTGAAGGACTTAAATAGATATTTCTCCAAAGAAGATATGTGAATAGGCAATAAACACATGAAAAAAATGGTCAATATCACATCATTAAGGAAATGCAAATCAAGAGCAAAATGAGATACCACCTCACATGTATCAGGATGGCTACTATTAAAAAAAAAAAAAACCCACAGAAAACCCCCCAAAACAGCAAGACTCATTATTGCTTTTTTTTCTTTGCCAAAAAACATTGCATAGTATAAATATACCACATTTTACTTATCTGTTTAGCAGTTGGTGACAATCTGTGTTTCTACTTTGGGGCTATTATGAATATTGTGGTTATGAACATTTGAGTACAACTTTTTTTGTGGATGTATGTTTTTATTACTCATGTATATACTTAAGTTGGATCATATGGTAAGCACCTTTAATAAATTTAAAGGTTTCCAAACTCTTTTTCAAAGTAGCTGTAGTAATTTATATTCCCACCAACAATGTATAAAGCTTCTGATTTTTCCACATGCTACCCAATACTTGCTTATCTGACTTTTCTTTTTTTTTTTTTTTAAGTCATCCTAGTAGATTTGAAGTGTATTTTATTGTGGTTTTGATTTGCATTTCCCTAATGAGTAATGATATATCCCATCTTGTCATTAGTTCATTGGCCATTTGTGTATCTTTTTTGGAGAAATATCTATCTAAATTCTTTGCTTATTTATTAATTGGGTTATCCTTTTTATTATTGAATAGTAAGAGTCCTTTCTATATTCTAGATACAAGTAGTTTATCAGATATGTGTTTTATATTCATTTTTACCATTTAATGGGTTATTTGTATTTTCTTAATGCTGCCTTTCAATACATAAAAGTCCTTAATTTTTATGAAGTCCATATTATCTATTTTTTCTTTTGTCACTTGTGCTTTTGGTGTTATTTCTAAGGAATCTTTGCCTAAATCAGGTTTATGGGGATTTATTTGTAACCTTTCTTCTAAGAACTTTATAATTTTAGCTATTTCATTTTTGTGTATTATGCATTTGAGTTAATTGTTTTGTATATGGTGTGAGGTAGGGGTCCCAATTTATTTCTTTGTATGTGAATATCTAGTTGTTCAAGCACCACTTGTTAAAAACACTACTTTTGGGGCGCCTGGGTGGCTCAGTTGGTTAAGCGACTGCCTTCGGCTCAGGTCATGATCCTGGAGTCCCTGGATCAAGTCCCGCATCGGGCTCCCTGCTTGGCAGGGAGCCTGCTTCTCCCTCTGACCCTCCCCCCTCTCATGTGCTCTCTGTCTCTCTCATTCTCTCTGTCTCAAATAAATAAATAAAATCTTTAAAAAAAACAAAACAAAACAAAAAAACACTACTTTTTCTCCCATTGGGTGTTGTGGCTTTCCTATTGAAAATAAGTTTACCACAGATATCTGGATTTATTTCTCTACTCTCAATTCTATTCATATATATAAATATATACGTGTGTGTGTGTGTCTTCACATCAGTACCATGCTTTCTTGAATTCTGTAACTTTATAGAAAGTTTTAAATTGAGAGGTGTGAGTCTTCCAAGTTTATTTTTCATTTTAAAAATTGTTTTGACTATTCTGGGTCCCTTGCATTTCATTATGAATTTTAGAATCAGATTGTGAATTTCTGCAAACAATCTAGCTAGGATTTTGATAAGGACTTTGTTGAATCTGTATATCAATTTCAAGAGCATTATCACCTTAACAACCCATGAGCACAAGATGTCTTTCCATTTATTTTTTTTTGTTTAGTTTCTTTCAATAGTGTTTTATAATTTTCTGTGTACAAGTCTTACACTTGTTTTGTTAAATTTATTCTTATTGTTAAGTGTTTTTGATGCTATTGTAAATGGAATTGATTTTCCAATTTCATGTTATTTTGTTTATTGTTAGTGCACAGAAAGACAGTTGTTTTTGTATATTGATTTTACAATCTAGCTGAATTTATTTATTCTGATAGTTTGTGTGTATATTTATATACAAAATCATGTCATCTGTGAGCCAAGATGATTTTGTTTCTTCCTTTCCAATATGGATGCTTTTCATTTCTGTTGCTGTTGCCCAAACAAGAACCTTTGTTATAATGTACAGTAGAATTGACAAGAATGTATTTCCCTGATAAAGGACATTTCTTCCTTCTGATCTTAGGGGGAAATAATTCACTCTTTCAACATTAAGTATGATTTTGGCTGTAGAGTTTTAAATAATGCCCTTCATCAGGTTTAAAAAGTTCCCTTCTATTCCTAGTTTGTTGAACATTTTTATGAGCATTTTATGAATGGTCACTGAATTTTGTCAAATGCTTTCTCTGTGTCTACTGAGATAATCTTGTGATTTTTATTTTTAATTAAATCAATATGATATATAGCATTGCTTTTTTTGGTGTTAGATAGCCTTGCATTCCTCAGATAACTCCTGCTTGGTAATGTTGTATAAAACTTTATTATGTGTTGCTGGATTTAGTTTCCTAGTGTTTTGCTGTGGATTTTTCATCTATATTCTTAACAGATACTGTTTTTTGATACCAGGGTAAGACTATGGAGGACTGATTATAGTTCTTAAACACTTAAGCTAGTTGGACCTGGGGTTTTCTTTGTAAGTTTTTTAAACTACTAATTCCATCTCTGCTTGTAATAGGTCTATTCAGATTTTCCATTTCTTTTTTAGTCAGTTTTGATAGTTTGTGTTTTTCTAGGAACACATTGGCATGTAGTTCATAATATTTCCCTTTTTCCTTTTTTTTTTGTATTTCAAGTTTTTATTTAAATTCTAGTTAGTTAACATATAGTGTAATATTGATTTCAGGTGTAGAATATAGTAAAATATAGTGATTCATATAACTTACATATAATACCCAGTGCTCATCACAACCGCCCTCATTAACACCCATAACCCATTTAGCCCATTCCCTGCCCACTCCCCTCCAGCCATCCTCAGACTATAGTTAATAGTCTTTTATGATTTGACTCCCTTTCTCTTTTTTTTCCTTCCTTCCCCTATGTTCATCTGTTTTGTTTTTTAAATTCCACATATGAGTGAAATCACATGGTATTTGTCTTTCTCTGACTTATTTTGCTTAGCATAATGCACTCTAGCTCCATCCACGTTGTTGCAAATGGCAAGGTTTCATTCTTTTTGATGGCCAAATAATATTCTAGTGTGTGTGTGTGTGTGTGTGTGTGTGTGTGTTTGCCACACCTTCTTTATCCATTCACCAGTCAATGGGCCTTTGGGCTCTTCCAATAATTTGGCTATTGTTGATAATGCTGCTATAAACATCAAGGTGCACGTGTCCCTTCAAATCAGTATTTTTGTATCCTTTAGGTAAATACCTAGTAGTGCAGTTGGTGAGTCATAGGGTAGTTCTATTTTTAACTTTTTGAGGAAATTCCATACTATTTTCCAGGGTAGCTATACCAGTTTGCATTCCCATCAACAGTGTAAGAGGGTTCCCCTTTCTCCACATCCTTGCCAACACCAGTTGTTTCCTGGGTGGTTAATTTTATCCATTCTGACAGGTGTGAGGTGGTATCTCATTGTAGTTTTATATTTCCCTTTAATATTCTCTTATTTCTGTTTGGTCAGTAGAGAAATCCCTTTAGTTATTCCTAATTTTAGTAATTTTAATCTTCTCTCTGTTTTTTTCATTAAGTTTTGGTAGGAGTTTGAATAGAATTGGTGCTAATTTTCTGTTTTGTTTTTTTCTCCTTTAAATGATTGGTATAATTCAGTAGTGAAGCTATCTACACCTGGACTTTTCTTTTTTGGAAAGTTTTTGATTACTGATTCAATCTCTTATAATAAATCTATTGAGATTTTCTATTTCTTCTTGAGGTCAGTTTTGGTGATTTGTGTATTCTAGGACTTTGTCCATTTTATTTAAATTATCTAATTGTTGGTGTATTATTTATAGTATTCTTTCAAAATCTTTTTAATTCTTTAAAGTTGGTAGTAATGTCTCCACTTTCATTTCTAACTTTAGTTATTTGCATCTTCCTTCTTTTTTTTTTTTAGCATGGGTAAAGGTTTGTTCATTTTGTTATTATTTTCAAAGAACCAACTTTTGGTTTAATTTATTTTCTCTTTTTTCTGTTTTCTATTTCATTTATCTCTGTTCTGATTTTTATTATTTCCTTCTTTCTGCTGGCTTTGGGTTTAGTTTGTTCCTCTCTTTTCTGATCACTTGAGGTGTTGACTTAAGTTGTTGATTTGAGATTTTTATTTATTTTTAATATAAGCATTTGTAGACATAAATTTCCCTCTTAGCCCCACTTTGGCTTCATTCTGTAAGTTTTGGAATTTTTCTTTGTCTCAAACTATTTTCTAATCTCCATAGTAATTTTTTCTTTGACTTATTTGTTGTTTAAGAGTGTATTTAATTTCCACACAGTTCTGAATTCTACAGTTTCCTTCTGTTACTGATGTCTAGCATTTCCATTGTGTTAGAAGAAGATATTTTGTATTTCAATCTTGAGAATTTTATTGGGAATTGTTTTATATACTCGAATGGTCTAACCTGAAGAAGGTTCTATGTGTACTTAGAAGAATGTGTATGCTGAAGTTGGATGGAGAATACTGTGTCTATCTGTTAAGTCTAGTTTATTACAGTGTTCTTCAAGTTCTCTATTTCCTCACTGATCTTCTGTCTAGATGTTCAATCCATTATTGGAAGTGGTGTATTGAAATATAGAACTATCTATTTTTCCCTTCAATTCTGTCAATATTTGTTTCATATATTTTGGAGCTCTGTTTTTTGGTGCATGTATATTTTTTCTTGATGAATTATCTCTTTATTAATATATAATGTCCCTAAGTCTCTTGTAACAGTTTTTGATTTAAAGTCCATTTTGCTATTGTGGACATTGCTGCTATAAACATTGGGGTGCATGTACTCCTTCAGATACCTACATTTGTGTCTTTGGGGTAAATACCCAGTAGTGCAATTGCTGGGTCGTACAGTAGCTTTATTTTCAACTTTTTGAGGAACCTCCATACTGTTTTCCAGAGTGGCCACAATAGCCAAACTATGGAAAGAGCCAAGATGTCCATCAACAGATGAATGGATAAAGAAGATGTGGTATATATATATATATATATATATATATATATATATTAATATTCTCTTATTTCTGTTTGGTCAGTAGAGAAATCCCTTTAGTTATTCCTAATTTTAGTAATTTTAATCTTCTCTCTGTTTTTTTCATTAAGTTTTGGTAGGAGTTTGAATAGAATTGGTGCTAATTTTCTGTTTTGTTTTTTTCTCCTTTAAATGATTGGTATAATTCAGTAGTGAAGCTATCTACTCCTGGACTTTTCTATATATATATATATATAAAATATTATGCAGCCATCAAAAAACGTGAAATCTTGCCATTTGCAATGATGTGGATAGAGCTAGAGGGTATTATGCTTAGCAAAATAAGTCAATCGGAGAAAGACATGTATCATATGATCTCACTGATATGAGGAATTCTTAATCTCAGGAAAGAAACTGAGGGTTGCTGGAGTGGTGGGGGTGGGAGGGATGGGGTGGCTGGGTGATAGACATTGGGAAGGGTATGTGCTATGGTGAGTGCTGTGAATTGTGTAAGACTGATGAATCACAGACCTGTACCTCTGAAACAAATAATACATTATATGTTAAAAAAAAAAAAAGATAGTAGAAAGGGAAAAAATGAAGGGGGTTGGATATCAGAGGGGGAGATGAACCAAGAGAGACTATGGACTCTGAGAAACAAACTGAGGGTTGTAGAGGGCAGGGGAGTGGGGGGATGGGTGGTGATGGGTATTAAAGAGAGCATGTATTGAATGGAGCAGTGGGTGTTATATGCAAACAGTGAATCATGGAACACTACATCAAAAACTAATGATTGTAATGTTATGTTAATCACCATAACATAATAAAATAAAATAAAAAGTAATGTCCATTTTGTCTGATGTTAGTATAAACACTCAGCTCTCTTGGCTGTTATTTGCATGGGATATCTTTTTTCCATCTTTATACTTTCAACATATTTGTGTCTATGTATTTAAAATGAGTCTGGTCCATGCAGCATGTACTTGGATCATTTTTTTAATATGCTATGACAAATCTGTCTTTTAATTATGACTTTAATACATTTAAATTTAAAGTGACTATTGACAATGAAGGACTACTACAATTTTACTATATTTCTATATATATTTCTATATGCTTTATACCTTTTTTCTTCCTCAGTTCTTTCTAATAACCCTCCTTTGTGTTTGATTTGTGTTTGTGTGTGTGTGTGTGGTGTAGAATTTTGATTATCTCTTTAATTCCTTTTCAGTGTATATACATATTTCTTGGTTATTTTCCTAGTGGTTACTATGGGCATTAAAGATAAAATGTTAACTTTATAATAATTTAGATTGAATTGATACCAACTTAGCTTCGAAATATACATGGATGCTTCTCCTATTTAGCTCTGATCCTTCTTTTATGTTGTTATTGTCACAAATTACATCTTTTTACATAGATTTGTAATTAATCTTTTATGTGTCTTTTAAATCTTACAGGGTATAAAAAGAGGGCTTATAAACTAGAAAACAATTATACTTGCTTTTATGTTTACCAATGTAATTACCTTTACCAGTGATCATTATTTGAATGGCTTGGAGTTACCATCTAATGTCCTTTCATCTCAGCCTGAAGGACTCCCTTTAGCATTTTTTTTTTTTTTGGTTAGGTGACTCTGATATTGACAGCCCCTCTTAGCTTTTGTTTTTGTGAGACTGTCTTATTTTTTCCTTTATCTTTGAAGAGTAGTTTTACCAGATAAAGATTTCTTGGTTGACAGATTTTTATTTTCAGCTTGCTTTAAATATATCCTTCTACTACTTTCTCTCTCTCTCTCTTTTTTTTAAGATTTTGTTTATTCATTTGGGAGAGAGAAGGAGCACACAAGCAGGGGGAGCAGGAGAGGGAGAAGCATACTCCCCACTAAGCAAGGAGTCCAGTGTAGGGCTAGATCCCAGGACCCTGGGATCAGGACCTGAGCCGAAGGCAGACACTTAACCAACTGAGCCACCCAGGCACCCTCATTCTACTACTTTCTTGCCTCCATAGTCTCTGATGAGAAATTGGCTGTTCATCTTCTTGAAGATCCCTTATACCATGATGAGTTGCTTTTTTTTTTTTTTTTTTAAGATTTATTTCTTATTTAGAGAGACGGGGGAGAGGGGCAAAGGAGAGAGAGAATCTCAAGCACACTCTGTGCTGAGCACAGAACCCAGCATGGGACTCAATCTCATGACCCTGAGTTCATGACCTGAGCCAAAACCAAGAATCAGATCCTTAATCAACTGAGCCGCCCAGGCTCCCCAATGAGTTGCTTCTTCCTTTCTGCTTTTAAGACTCTGTCTTTGGTTTTGTCTTTCAGTAGTTTGAAATAATTTGTCTTAATGCGAATCTATTTATCCTGTTTGTAATTTGTTGAGCTTCTGTGTCTGTAGACTTATGTCCATCATAATTGGAAATTTGGGTCTTCAAATTTTTTTGTCTTCTCCTTTTCTTCTCTCTTCTCAGACTCCCATAATATGTATATTGTTAAGATTACTGGTGTCCCACAAACCCCTTGGTCTCTGTACACTCCTCTTAATCTCTTTTATTTTTCCTCTGAATGGCTAATTTCAATTATTCTATCTTCAAGTTCTCAGATTCTTCCTATCTGAATCTGGTATTGAGCTGCTCTAGAGAATTTTTTATTTTAACTATTGTATTTTTCAGATGCAGTATTTCTATTTGGTTCTTTCCTATAATTATTTTCTCTTCATTGATATTCACTATTTGCCCATACATTGTTCTCTGATATCCTTTATTTGTTTGTTCATTATTTCCTTCAGGTCTTTGAGCATATTTAAGACAGAGTCTTTGTGTCATCAAGTTCAATGTCCAACATTCCTCTGGGTTGGTTTCTATCAATTTTTCTTTTTCCTTTGAATAAACCATGCTTTTCTGTTTCTTTGAATGCTTTGTAATTTGTTGTTCTTGTTCATAACTGGACATATTGACCATCATAATGTACTGATTCTGGAAATCAGATTCTCCCCTTCTCCAGGGAGTTCAATTGTTGGTTGATGATAAGCAAAATTATTGTTTCTTTAAAAGGTGACTTTTCCAAACTATTTGCAAATGTTGTATTCTTTGTCATGTGTGATCATGATGTCTCTGCTCTGTTAGCTACATGTTTAGCCAGTGATCTGACAGAGGTTTCCTTAAATACTTGTACCCAAAAGGAAAATACAAGTGTTCTTTCCCTTTAAGTTCTTTAGACAGTGGAAATCACTTCTGTCTGTGTTTGAAATGATCACCCACTGTGCTTTTATGCATTTGTCAGTCAGATCAAAATATAAACCTAGAATTTTGGAGGACAAAGCTTCTCTGGAACTAACAAGCCATAGCAGGATATGGACCACTATCTTATGGCCGGCTCCTGCACGGCTTCCCAATTTCTTTGCATGATTCATATTTTTTGTTAAAAACTGGTTATTTTGTTTTTCTGATTTTTTTGTTAGTTTTAGAATTCTTCCACATTTAAACACATGCAGGAATGGGTCTACAACTCAAGCCATAAAAGCAGGTTGATCCAAAAATTCCAAGTTTTGATAGAAAAGTCTTCCCTTAAGTAATTTTAAAAATACTGAGACCTACACACTCCCAACTTAAACTCTTACCTACACAAATTTACAATATTTATAAATAAGTCACAGGCTAGTGCTGAATTGCTTTTAACATGAATTCATTCTAGAGCAACACAGACCAAAATATCACTGAAGCTAATTAATATAATACAAAGTTAAGTTTTAGACTTCCACATGACAAATGATACCAACATGAGACATTGAAGAAGGTAACCTAACCCAATAAATCTACAGCAGTTTTGATAAAAACCACTGAAGTACAACACAGCTAAGTTGCAACATGCAAGGGTCAGTTCCCTGCCCCCACAGCTCTTGATGCAGTGATTTCCTAGGTGGATGGTCTACACAGGATGCAGGACATGACATAGTCCTCACCCCTGAACAAGTCCAGCTTCTTTTTTGGGGTCAGGGCCTGCAAGTGCCTGTCAGCTCCAGGCTTTAGGTGCTTGCCCCTATCTTAGGAGAAGACAGCAAGTGGACAGGCTGGGGTGGGGCTGTAAGCCCCCTGCTGTCTGCCATCATACCCAAACTGGGCATCTTCCCAGTCTAGGCCAATGCTGGCTGAAATCCAGGGACAGAACATTTCTGCCTGGACATAATATGTTGCCCTGGCAAGCACCATAGGTCTCCTAGACCCAGAACAAGATGCTGTTTGTGGCCACTGGGGTGCACAGCCCTTGGTACCTGCTAGAGCTGGGACCCAGGCTCTATCCACTACTGCTTGGCATCTGCCTGAAAACCTCACTGGTCACTGAATAAATGAGGCCCTCTCAAGGGCTGGACTGATTCTGGACTACTAGCCAGAACCTGTCACTTTGCCCATGCAAGGTCAGTGGGAGGCCACCTCAGTGGCTGCTCCACAGGCCCACAAATGACTCTGGCTGTGGCCACCTCCCAAGGCATCTGTCCTGGCCTCCTTCCAGAGCCATTGTGACATATGGCAGGTCAGTGGCTGCAGCTCAGGGTATGACCTCTTTCCTCTGACAGCATTGTGAGGGAGGTGGGGACCAGTCATAGATGTCGGAGAACCACAGCTGCACCTCCTACTTGTACAAGTAGCCCTCTTGCATCAGTATGTGGTGCTTCTCCAGCATGTCCTCTAGGCTGGGCTTGTGTGTCACCAGGTACTGGCTACTGCAGGCACAGTACTTGTACTTGGTGTTGAAGCCTGGGTTGTACACATGCTGTATGTCCATAGACAAGAGCCAAGCACCCAGGAACACCTAAGTTATTGTGCCATGTGCACAAGTGTGGCTGAGGTACAGGTAGTGCATCAGGTTGGTTGAGAGCACATAGCCACCCCCCAGCGTGTAGGGTAGCTAGTAGTCACAGAGCAACCAGGTGGCCTCGTACTAGTGCTCCTGGGCTTGACATGGACTTGGCCTAAAAAGAAGCCTCAGTAGAGGTGGGTGCAATGCACAGGGTCACACATGTGCAGGTTGGCCAGCAGCCGGTCCAGCTGCATGAACAAGTCTGCATTGAGCACAAACTTGAAGGCCACATGCTCAGCCAGCATGGCCAGCTCCTTTGCTGTGAGGTTCTTGTACGTGTTGTGCATTGTGGACAGCAGCAGTAGGTCACCATGCTGTGCCTGCTCATACCCCAGGGCACACCCCTCCCCCACCCCCAGGCTGCCTGTGCCCACCATGAAGCATGCCTACACATCATCTGGGCTGCCTTGCCATGCCACTGCCAGCCATGTACCATGTGCCAGGCCACCCAGGCCTAGTGCCATCTGGTGCCACCAGGCAGGCCACAGCAGCTTCATGACACACATGTGGGAAGAACGCAAGGCCCTGAAGTCAACGGGCAGGCCATGTCCACTGGTGGTGGAGGCAGAGGGCCAGGGAAAAGCTAGTATATAGGAACTCTAGAAATCAGCCCTACTCACCCTTTACCCCCATTTCCAAAAGTTTGTTACTTTGCTGCTTGATTACTTATTTGGATCAATTCTGTACATTCCATATTCTTTGTTGTGTGGAGCCAACAAAATCTTTGGTAAGCTTCATAGTCAGCTAGTGACTGGTAGAAACTTTCTTAAATGACTTAAAGCAATAAATTTTCCACCATTTGCAAAGAGGCTCTGTGTATATATGTTGCAGTATGCCTTCAATGCTCTAATACTTTACAGTTCTTTCTTAGCTTTCATTTCCTGCTTGTGCAGTAATTCAGAGTTTCCATAGGGGAAAGATTAGGATCTTTTAAATTATCTTCCTGAGCGTCCATCTATCCTTGCCCATGTATTCTGCCATCTGGGTCTCTAGGAATAGTGTGTAACCTTTCAAAGCCATTTGTGAACATTTATTCCCTTGATTTTCCTATGTAATTTTTTTGGCCATCTATTTTTGCCCTAACTAGTTTTTCTGCCCGATTTTTTTGCCCTAACTAGTTTTTCTGCCTAAAATTGCAGCTGCAATTTTATACAATTGCTATTATTTGTTTTTGACTATCAACCAGATGTTTCCTCACTGCGTGAACTCTGAGTCAGTTCAAAGCCCTGTGAATGGGCATTTCCAGGAAGCTTCCAGTCAGGTCAAACAGTGACAGTTCTCTGGCAGTGGGCTTTTTTGGAAACTTCCCAAACAATTGTCCCTTCAGTGGCTACTACACTGCTGGGGTTTTGTTTTGTTTTTAGTTACTCTTGCTCTTAGGCCTCTCTTTTTCAAGACTACCACTGACCTGTGGAGGTGAGTAGGAATAGAGCATCCTCAGAGCTTACAGTTCTCACTAAGATTTAATTGTTGTTCTTAAAGAAATGCTCTCCAGCTTGTTGCACCTTTGGGTCATTTACAAAGTTTTGAAAAAGTTGATGTTGACCACTTTGCCAGTGTTCTCTCTGTGTCTTCTCTCTCTGTGTGTCTCTCTTATAGAGGAGTGGATATAAGAAGTCCTTACTTGACCTTTCCAGAAGTTTCTCTAAGACACTTTTTAGTAACATGTTTAGAGTTTGAAAAAGTGAAGTGAAAATACTCTGTCAAAACAAGATTCTTGCCAGCCCCACAATCAGGTGAACCAATTATTTCAAATAAATGTCTTTCTCAAGAATTTAGTTTTGGAAGCAGGAGGTGAGGAAATGAGTCTTGCTTACAAAAACTTATGAAAATAATACATCACATATATCTGGTCTACATATTTTTAACATGGGTTCCAAAGAAAGTCAGTGAAAAAAACCATAGTTTTTTCATCAAATAGTGCTGGAACACTGAATAGACAAATAGAAACAAAACTGGCACTTACCCAATACCTTACACAAAATACATATTCTACATAGACCTCTATTTAAGATTTCTAATTTATAAAATTGATAAAAGTATATTTATGAGTAATTTTAGCAGTCTTGGGGTAGGCAAAGTTTTTTTTTATATATATAAAATGTAAAAGGCTTGAGCCATTAAAATTGATAAATTAGACTCATCATAATTAAAATTTTCTGCTTCAGACACTCTGTGATGATTAATTTCATGTGTCCAGTTTGGCTAAGCTATGGTGCCCAGTTGTTTGGCCAAACACTAATCCAGATGTTGCTGTGAAGATACTGTTTTAGATATCATTAACTTTTATAATCAGTTGGCTCTCAGTAAAGCAGATCATCTTCCATAATGTGGGTTAGCTACATCCAATCAATTGAAGGCCTTATGAGCAAAAGCAGGTTTCTCAAGAAGAATGAATTCCACTTCCAGACTGGAATATAAAAAGTCTGACTGAATTTCCAGTCTTTTGACCTGCAGTGGAGATTTTGGACTCAATACTGCAGTGTCAGATTCTACCTGAATTTCCTACTTGCTGACCTCCCCTATATATTTCTGACTTGCCAGCCCACACAATCATGTGAGACAATTTTAAAAACTCTCTACCCCCCTCCACATATATGCTCACATGCACACACATACACACACACATACAGGTTTCTTTGGGGATCCCTATACACACGCTTAAGAAAATGAAAAGGAAAACTGGAGAGTAGGGCAAACCATTTTAAACATATATTTTACAAAGGACTTGTATCCAAAATATTGAAAAACTCTTTTAATCCATCAACATAAAGATTCATAAAGAAGGGGAGCAAAATTAAACACTTTGTAACATGAGATAAACAAATGGTCAATGGCAGAATCAAATTATATTCAGCATTGTTTGTCATTAGGGAAGTGCATATTGAAATGTCAATATAATTATACTACACACCAACTAGAATTACTAAAATTGACATAACTGACACAAATATTGCCAAATATGGAGTATTTGAAATTTTAATATGTTTCTGGTTATTGTAAAATTTATCACCACTTTTAAATATTGTTTGGCAGGGTTTTTTGTTTTGTTTTTTGTTTTTGTTTTAATTTTATTTTATTATGTTATGTCACCATACAGTACATCATTAGTTTTTGATGTAGTGATCCACGATTCATTGTTTTCATATAACACCCAGTGCTCCGTGCAGTACGTGCCCTCCTTAATAACCATCACTGGGCTAACCCACCCCCTCCCCTCTAAAACCCTCAGTTTGTTTCTCAGAGTCCATAGTCTCTAATGGTTCATCTCTGCCTCCGATTTCCCCCCTTCAACAAAACGAAGAGGCAACCCACAGAATGGGAGAAGATACTTGCAAATGACACTACAGATAAAGGGCTGGTATCCAAGATCTTTAAAGAACTTCTCAAACTCAACACCCAAAAACCAAATAATCAAGTCAAAAAATGGGCAGAAGACATGAACAGACACTTCTCCAAGGAAGACATACAAATGTTTGGCAGTTTTTTATAAATTCAAATTTACAATTACCATACAAGTCAGCTGGATATTTACCCAAAGTAAATGAAAACTTCTGTCCACAAAAACACTTGTATTGGAATTTCGTAGAAACTGTATTAATAATGACTATAAACTGGTAATAATGCAAATGTCTGTCAGCAGGTAGATGGACGAACACATTGTGGTGTATCTGCACAATGGAATGCTAATAAAAAGAAACAAATTGCTGATATATGCAGATATAGATAACATTTTAAAACAGTGTTTGCTAGACACAAAAGAGTACATTAATATAATTTCATAAGAAATTTTAGAAAAGGCAAAAAACAAATTGTAATTTGTAATTATATAAGACAAATCCATCTTTGCCTGGGTTTGGGTCTTAGGAGATTGGCTACCAAGGGAATTTGGGGGAAATGAATACTTTTACTTCCTAATTCTAGTAGTGTTTACATTGCTGTATATAGTTCTCTTTTTTTTTCTCTCTTTTTTTATTATGTTATGTTAATCACCATACATTACATCATTAGTTTTTGATGTAGTGTTCCATGATTCATTGTTTGTGTATAACACCCAGTGCTCCATTCAGTACGTGCCCTCTTTAATACCCATCACCAGGCTAACCCATCCCCCCACCCCCCTCCGCTCTAGAACCCTCAGTTTGTTTCTCAGAGTCCATAGTCTCTCATGCTCAACATCGCTCAGCATCAGGGAAATCCAAATCAAAACCTCAATGAGATACCGCCTCACACCAGTCAGAATGGCTAAAATTAACAAGTCAGGAAGTGACAGATGTTGGCAGGGATGCGGAGAAAGGGGAACCCTCCTACACTGTTGGTGGGAATGCAAGCTGGTGCAGCCACTCTGGAAAACAGTATGGAGGTTCCTCAAAAAGTTGAAAATAGAGCTACCGTATGACCCAGCAATTGCACTACTGGGTATTTACCCCAAAGATACAAATGTAGGGATCCAAAGGGCTATGTGCAACCTGATGTTTATAGCAGCAATGTCCACAATAGCCAAACTATGGAAAGAGCCAAGATGTCCATCGACAGATGAATGGATAAAGAAGATGTGGTATATATATATAATGGAATATTATGCAGCCATCAAAAGGAATGAAATCTTGCCATTTGCAACGACGTGGTTGGAACTGGAGAGTATTATGCTGAGCAAAATAAGTCAATCAGAGAAAGACATGTATCATATGACCTCACTGATATGAGGAATTCTTAATCTCAGGAAAGAAACTGAGGGTTGCTGGAGTGGTGGGGGTGGGAGGGATGGGGTGGCTGGGTGATAGACATTGGGAAGGGTATGTGCTATGGTGAGTGCTGTGAATTGTGTATATGGGTTTCAAAACTCATCTAACTCTATCTATACTTACATAGAACACATTTATTTTATGTGAGTTATACTTCAATAAGGTTTATCCTAAAAAGCATAAATATGTTAAAAGGCATCAAAACTTACATAGGTATATTGGCAAATTTGGGAGCCAAACTTTAAAAGGAAGAAATGCTCAAAGAAGCAATCCTGTCATTGGTGCTGCTTTTTGCTCAAATTATAGCAATTGCTGATTCTAAAAGTAGATACAAAGAGTGTACAAAACCAAGCATCACTTTCTGTGGAGTCACTAATAGTATATTGACAAATATTTCAGTAATTGGCCCTAGGAAGGAGGTGAGACCTTGGGAAATAAGCCCACACATTTGGTTGGGACTCTGAAAGGAGTGAGGCTGAGGTACATGTAGAATTTCCCTTGTATAGTTTGAAGCCAAGCTTCAGATCATATTATTCCTTAAATAAGTCATCCTGCTGTGGGATTTCTAGTTCCTTTAGCTTATCTTCCTAACAGAAGCATGAGCAAATCCTGTCTGGAGAAAGGTCACATCACCCAGAGTCTCAAATTGTATCTATAGTTTTTCACATTAAATCTCACGTTAATATATCTGACAACTAAATGAGTATATGGGTGGGGGAGGGGGAAAACCAAATACCAAGAAAATATTTTAGACAACCAAGAAATCCAAATAATGGAGTTAACAGACATGGACTTTAAAACCATACAAAAAGATCAAATGGATTTGTTAGATAAAAACTTGTAATAACTGAAAATAATATTCACTTAATAGATAAGATGTAGAGGAAAAGAGAATAAGCAAACTGGAAGACTGGTCAGAAGAAAATATTACAGTGATGTCATAGAGAAGCAAATAGGTGGATATTTGAAGAAGGACCATAAGAGATATGTTGGTTATAGTGAAAAAAGACTGATTGGAGTGAAGAAGATGGTGGAGAGAGAATAGGGTTGAACAGTACTTGAAGAGATACTGGTTAGAAGATTGAAGAAAGATCAATCTGCAAATTAAAAAAAGCATTATAAACAAACTTAACAAAGGTAAATTAAAAGCAAACATACATAGGTACATTATAGCAAAACTAATAAAAATTAATGAAAAGGAGAAAGTCTTCAAAGCACGCAAAGAAAAGAAAAATTGTGTTTAAAGGGGGAACAAAACATTTACAAGTGACTTGGTAACAGAAATGATGGAAATTAGAATTCAATGGAATAATATATTCAAAGAACTAAAAGAAAATAATTGCCAACACAAACCTGTGTATCAAGTGAAACTATCAAAATTAAGTAAAAATGATGACATTCTCTCCTTTTTTTCTTTTCCCCCCTTCCCATATGTTCATCTGTTTTCTTTCTTAAATTCCACCTATGAGTGAGATCATATGGTATTTGTCTTTATCTGACTGACTTCACTTAGCATGATACACTCTAGCTCCATCCATGTCATTGCAAATGGCAAGATTTCATTCTTTTTGATTGCTAAGTGCTCTAGAGAACAAACTGAGGCTGGATGGAGGGAGGTGGGTCAGGGATGAGCCATATCAGTGATAGGTATTAAAGGGTGTTGTGAATCACTGAATTCTACTCCAGAAACCAATATTGCACTGTAAGTTCACTAACAAAATTTAAATAAAAAAAAAATAAATAAATGAAATACTCTAAGTGAAAAAATAAATTTTTTAGACAAACAAAAAAATGATGACATTTTTGGACCTATAAAGCCAAGACATTTCACCATTAGGCCTTCATTAAAGAAATATTAAAGGAGGTTCTTTGTGTAAATTTAAGATTCCAGAAGCACTATTAGCAATTAAAGAGTAAACAGAAACAAAATGGATATATAAATGGGTAATTCTAAATTACTGTTGATTGTATAAAATCATCATCATCATTATCATATCATCATCGGCCTAGGCCTAATATATATGCAGAAGTAAAATATATGAAAAAATACACATGAATCAGAACAAAGATAAATGGAATAGAAATGTTTTAATTTCCTTTAATTGCCCCAGAAATACACAGATTTTTATTTTAATAAGGGGTGTCTGCTGGAATCTCTATATAACCCCTAAGATTTTAGTATGAGAATGTGTAATTAGGAGATAATAAAGGAAAAATGGAATAATAAAAATTAAGCCAAAATAAAGCAAGAGGATTGAAAAAGAGTACAAGTGAGATAAATGTGAATATATCTATATTTCTTTTTTTTAATTTTATTATGTTATGTTAGTGACCATACAATACATCATTAGTTTTTGATGTAGTGATCCACGATGCATTGTTTTCGTATAACACCCAATGCTCCATGCAGTACGTGCTCGCCTTAATACCCATCACCAGGCTAACCCATCCCCCCACTGCCTCCCCTCTAAAACCTTCAGTTTGTTTTTCAGAGTCCATAGTCTCTCATCTCCCCCTCTGATTTCCCCCCTTCATTTTTCCCTTCCTTCTCCTAATGTCCTCCATGCTATTCCTTATGTTCCACAAATAAGTGAAACCATATGATAATTGACTTTCTCTGCTTGACTTATTTCTTTTAGCATAATCTCTTCCAGTCCCATCCATATTGATGTAAAAGTTGGGTATTCATCCTTTCTGATGGCTGAGTAATATTCCATTGTATATATGGACCACATCTTCTTTATCCATTCATCTGTTGTAGGGCCTCTCAGCTCTTTCCAGAGTTTGGCTATTGTGGACATTGCTGCTATGAACATTGGGGTGCATATGGCCCTTCTTTTCACTACATCTGTATCTTTGGGGTAAATACCCAGTAGTGTAATTGCTGGGTCATGGGGTAGCTCTATTTTTAACTTTTTGAGGCACCTCCACACTGTTTTCCGAAGTGGCTGTACCAACTTGCATTCCCACCAACAGTGTAAGAGGATTCCTCTTTCTCCACAACCTCTCCAACATTTGTTGTTTCTTGCCTTGTCCGTTTTTGCCATTCTAACTGGCGTAAGGTGGTATCTCAGTGTGGTTTTGATTTGAATTTCCCTGATGGCTAATGATGATGAACATTTTTGCATGTGTCTGTTAGCCATTTGTATATCTTCTTTGGAGAAGTGTCTGTTCATGTCTTCTGCCCATTTTTTGACTTGATTATTTGTTTTTTGGGTGTTGAGTTTGGGAAGTTCTTTATAGATCTTGGATATCAGGCCTTTATCTGTAGTGTCATTTGCAAATATCTTCTCCCATTCTGTGAGTTGCCTCTTTGTTTTGTTGACTGTTTCCTTTGCTGTGCAGAAGCCTTTTATCTTGATGAAGTCCCAAAAGTTCATTTTTGCTTTTGTTTCACTAGCTTTTGGAGATGTATTTTGAAAGAAGTTGCTGTGGCCAGTGTCATAGAGGTTACTGCCTATGTTCTCCTCTAGGATTTTGATGGATTCCTGTCTCACATTGAGGTCTTTCATCCGTTTTGAGTTTATCTTTGTGTATGGTGTTAGAGAATGGTTGAGTTTCATTCTTCTGCATGTGGCTGTCCAATTTTCCCAGCACCATTTATTGAAGAGACTGTCTTTTTTCCATTGCATGTTTTTTCCTGCTTTGTCGAAGATTATTTGACCATAGAGTTGAGGGTCCATATCTGGGCTCTCTATTCTGTTCCATTGGTCTAATGTCTGTTTTTGTACCAGTACCATGGTGTCTTGGTGATCACCACTCTGCAATATATATTTAATAGATTTAAATCCAATGTATTAATAATTATAATAAATATTAACTGTAAATTGTCTAAAAGGCAAACACTGCTATAACTCTATAACAGAGTGGCAAATAATGTAATGAAAATGGGCAGAGAACTTATTTATTTTTATATTTATTGAAATATCATTGAATATAACATGGTGTCTGTTTTAAGTTTATGATGTATTGGGTAGATACATTTATATATTGCAATATATTTATCATCTTAGCATTAGCTAATACTTCTATCACATCACATAATTATCATTTCTTTATTGTAAAAACAATTAAGGTCTAGTCTTTTAACAACTTTGAAGTTTATAATAGAGTATTATTGACGGTAATCACTATGGTGTACATTAGATCTCCAGGATGTGTTTATCTACTAGTTTCAAGTTTGTACCATTAAATATTTTTCCAATTTTCCCACTCCTTAGTTCCTGGTAACCACTATTCTACCTCTGTTTTTACTAATTCAGCTTTTTAAGATTACACATATAAGTGATATCATGCAGTACTTCTCTTTCTCTCTCTGACTTACCTCCCCTAGCATAACGCCTTCAAGGTCCATCATGTTGTTCCAAATGGCAGGATTTCCTTCTTTCTCCCTGCTGAATAATATTCCATTGTATGGGTGTTTGTGTGTCTGTGCACACACACACACACACATCCACATCTTCATCCATTTATCTACTGATGGACATTTAGGTTGTTTCCATATCTTAGCTGTAGTAAATAATGCTGCAGTGAATATGGAATAGCAGATACCTTTTTGAAATCCTGATTTCATTTCCTCTGGATATATACCCAGAAGTCGGATTGGTGGATCATATGATCACTCTATTTTTTATAACTTGAGGAACCTCCATACTGGTTTCCATAGTATCTGTACAAATTTACATTCCCACCAAGACTGCACCAGGTAGGGTTCTCTTTCCCACATATTTTCACCAACACTTGTTATTCCTTATCTTTTATATGCTAAAAATTCTAACAGGTGTGAGATAATATTTTACCATGGTTTTCACTTAGATTTCCCTGATGATTAGTCATATTAAACATCTTTTCATGTTTCCATTGTCTATTTGTATGTCTTCCTTGGGAAAATGTCTATCGAGTTATTTTGCCCATTTTTAGTTTGATTTTTTGTTGTTGTTATTCAACTGTATTACCCTTATCCAATATATGGTTTGGAAGTATTTTCTCCTATTTTGTAGGTTAACTTTTCATTTTGTTGATTGTTTCTTTTCCTGTGCAGAAGCTTTTTTGTTTCATGTAGCCTCAACTTGTTTGTTTTTGCTTTTCTTGACTCTATTTTTGGTGTCATATACAAAAATCATTGCCAAGAGGATGACCAATGCCATTACCAATGCCAGGGAGTTTCTTCCTTATGTTTTCTTTTTTTTAATTTTTAAAGATTTTATTTATTTATTTGACAGAGAGAGACACAGCAAGAGAAGGGAACAGAAGCAGGGGGAGTGGGAGAGGGAGAAGCAGGCTTCCCATGGAGCAGGGAGCCCGATGCAGGGCTGGATCCCAGGACCCTGGGATCATGACCTGAGCTGAAGGCAGACACTTAATGACTGAGCCACCCAGGTGCCCTATTCCTTATGTTTTCTTGAAGGAGTTTTACAATGTCAGGTCTTATATTTATATCATAATCTATTTTGAGGTATTTTTAATGAGTGCTGTAAGATCGGGGTCTGATTTCATTTCTTTGCCTGTGATTATCCAGTTTTCCCATCACCATTTGTTGAAGAGGCTACCCTTTCCCCATTGAATGTTCTTGAAACCATTGTCAAATATTATTTGACCATATATGCAGGGGTTTATTCCTGGGCTCTCTCCCATTGGTCGTTTCTGTTCTTATGCCAGTACCATACTATTTTAATTACTGTAACTTTATGGTATAATTTGAAATCATGAAGTTTAATGTCTCCAACTTTGTTCTTTTACCTCAGAATTGCTTTGAGTGTTTGGGGTCTTCTGTGGTTTCAAACCAATTTTAGAATTATTTTTTCTGTTTCTGTGAAAATCACCATTAGGATTTTGATAGGGATTACACTGCATTTATAAATAGTTTTGGTGGTATGGATTTTTAACAATATTAATTCTTCTGATCCATGAACATGAGATATCTTTCCATTTATTGTGTCTTCTTCAATTTTGTTCATCAAAGTCTTACAGTTTTCATTGTACTGAATGTTCACTTCATTGGTTAAATTATCCCTAAGTATTTTACTATTTTTCATGCTATTGTGAATAGGATAGCTTTATTTCTTTTTTCAGATATTTCATTGCTAGAGTATACAAACACAACTAATTTCTGTATGTTGATTTTATATTTGTGACTTTCCTGAACTCATTGATTTGTTCCAACATGTTTTGGTTTGAGTCTAGTATTTTCTATATGTAAGACCATATCACCCACAAATAATAATTTTACTTATTTCCCAATTTGGATGCTTTTTATTTCATTGTCTTTTTAAATTTCTGTTCCTATGGCTTCCAGTAGTATGTTGAATAAGAGAGGTGAGAGTGCATGAGGGAAAAGATGGCAGAGTAGGGAACCCTATTCTAACTGGTCCCCGGAATTGAGCTGGATATCTATCAGACCACTCTGAGCACCCACGAAATCAGCCTGAGATGTAAGAAGATCTGGATCTCTACAAACAGAAGATCGCAGGTGGTTGGTTTTGAGGTACAAAGCGGGGGACCATGATTCTGCGGGCAGACATTGGAGGATAAACAACGGAGGGAGGGAGCCTGGCCCTGGGGATCCTACACCATGGTGACTGATAGCCTCCCATGCTGGGGAAGGACACAGACTCGCAGACCGGTAGCAGTAAGGAAAAGACTTTGGGGCAGCCCCCAGACGGACACCCAGAGCAGCGGGGTCACGTGTGCGTACTGGGGGTGGCTGGAGGTTTTAGAAGCACAAAGGGCAGAGACATGCTCTGCCCTGGAGTTGAGGACTGGGAGCACTGTGGAGGGGCGCACAACCCAGGATACTGCAGTTTATAGAAGCACAGACAAAACGGAGACAGTGTGGCCTGGAGAGTTCACTGAAGAACAGACTGCGAACTATCTGCTCTGAAGCAGAGGGTGGGAAACAGTCTCCTTTGCTTTGACTCTTGGAAGAGACGTTGAAAGCCACCAGGGAAAGCCGCCAGAAAACAAAAGCCCCAAAACACTGGTTCCCACTGAGCCCATCCGTCCCCAC
Source organism: Neomonachus schauinslandi (assembly GCF_002201575.2). Classification (NCBI taxonomy): domain Eukaryota; kingdom Metazoa; phylum Chordata; class Mammalia; order Carnivora; family Phocidae; genus Neomonachus; species Neomonachus schauinslandi. Next base: position 92,038,160 of record NC_058406.1, on the reverse strand, counting down.
AGGGGGGCAGGGCAACTCTGCCCAAACAGGGTTGCCTGAGTAACAGCGTGGCAGGCCCCTTCCCCAGAAGACAGGCTGGGAGAACAAGAGGCCAGTAACCCTAAGGTCCCTAGAAAACAGGTGCATCTTGCTTGGGTTCTGGTCAATAATTTGGACTCTATACATTCCCTCAACCACCCACCAACAGAATGACTAGGAGGAAGAACTCCCAAAATAGGAAAGACTCAGAGATTATGACTTATACCGCAGATTTACAAATGGATGCAGATATAACCAAGATGTCGGAGATGGAATTCAGGCTAGCAATTGTGAAGACAATAGCTAGAATGGAGAAACCAATTAATGGCAACATAGAGTCTCTAAGGGCAGAAATGAAAGCTGAGTTGGCAGAAATTAAAAATGCTATCAATGAGATCCAGTCTAATCTAGATAATCTAACAGCTAGGGTAAGTGAGGCAGAAGAAAAAAGTAGTGACCTGGAAGACAATTTAATAGACAAAAAGGGAAAAGAGGAGGCCAGGGGGAAAGCAACTCAGAATCCATGAAAATAGAATCAGAGAAATAAGTGACACTGTGAAACATTCCAATGTCAGAATTATTGGAATCCCTGAGGTGGTGGAGAGAAAGAGGGGACTAGAAGATATATTTGAGCAAATTGTAGCTGAGAACTTCCCTAATCTGGGGAATGAAAAACATTCATGTCCTAGAGGCAGAGAGGACCCCTCCCAAGATCAAGGAAAACAGGCCAACACCCCGGCATGTAATAGTTAAACTTGCAAATCTTAGAACCAAGGAAACCATCTTAAGGGCAGTTAGGGGGAAGAGATTCCTTACATACAGAGGGAGGAACATCAGAATAACGTCAGACCTATCCACAGAGACCTGGCAAGCCAGAAAGGCCTGGCAAGACATATTCAGGTTACTAAACGAGAAGAACATGCACCCAAGAATACATTATCTGGCAAGGTTGTCATTTAGAATGGATGGAGAGATGCAGAGCTTCCAAGACTGGGAGAAACTGAAAGACAATGTGACCACTAAGCCGGCCTTGCGAGAAATATTAAGGAGGGTTCTATAAAAGGAGAAAGACCCCAAGAGTGATATACAACAGAAATTTACAGGGACAATCTATAAAAACAATGTCTTCACAGGCAACATGATGACAATTAATTCACATCTTTCAATAATCACCCTCAATGTGAACTGCCTAAATGCTCCCATAAAACGGCACAGGGTTGCAGATTGGATAAAAAGACAGGACCCATCCAGATGCTGTCTACAAGAGACTCATTTTGAACCTAAAGATACATCCAGACTGAAAGTGAAGGGATGGAGATGCATCTTCCATGCCAGCGGACCTCAAAAGAAAGCTGGGGTAGCAATTCTTTTATCAGACAAATTAGATTTTAAACTAAAGACTGTGGTTAGAGACACAGAAGGACACTATATCATTCTTAAAGGGTCTATGCAACAAGAAGATCTAACAATTGTAAATATCTATGCCCCCAACATGGGAGCAGCCATCTACATAAGCCAACTGTTAACCAAAATAAAGAGTCATATTGATAACAATAAGTTAATTGTAGGAGACCTCAATACTCCACTCTCAGCAATAGACAGATCATCTAAGCAGAAAATCAACAAAGAAACAAGAGCATTGAATGACACACTGGACCAGATGGACCTCATAGATATATACAGAACATTCCACCCTAAAACAACAGAATACTCATTCTTCTCGAGCACACGTGGAACTTTCTCCAGAATAGACCACATACTGGGTCATAAATCAGGACTCAACCGATACCAAAAGACTGATGTTATTCCCTACATATTCTCAGACCATAATACTTTAAAACTAGAACTCAATTACAAGAAAAAATTTGGCAGAAATTCAAACACTTGGAAGCTAAAGACCACTCTGCTCAAGAATGTTTGGGTCAGCCAGGAAATCAAAGAAGAACTTAAACAATTCATGGAAACCAATGAGAACGAAAACACATCGGTCCAAAACTTATGGGATACTGCAAAGGCAGTCCTAAGGGGGAAGTACATAGCCATCCAAGCCTCACTCAAAAAAATAGAAAAATCCCGAATTCGCCAAATAACTCTACACCTTAACGAAATAGAGAAAAAGCAACAAACGATACCTAAGCCATGCATTAGAAGAGAAATAATTAAGATCAGAGCAGAGATCAATGAATTAGAAACCAGAAACACAGGAGATCAGATCAACGAAACTAGAAGCTGGTTCTTTGAAAGAATTAATAAGATCGATAAACCACTGGCCAGACTTATCCAAAAGAAAAGAGAAAGGACCCAAATTAATAAAATTATGAATGAAAGGGGAGAGATCACGACTAACACCAAGGAAATAGAAACAATTATTAGAAATTATTATCAACAACTATATGCCAATAAACTGAGCAATCTGGATGAAATGGAGGCCTTCCTGGAAACCTATAAGCTGCCAGGACTGAAACAGGAAGAAATTGACAACCTGAATAGGCCAATAACCAGTAAGGAGATTAAAGCAGTGATCAACAACCTCCCCAAAAACAAGAGTCCAGGGCCTGATGGATTCCCTGGGGAACTCTAGAAATAATCTAGAGTTTATCTCTAATCTTCTGAAGCTGTTTCAAAAAATAGAAACAGAAGGAAAGCTTCCAGACTCATTCTGTGAGGCCACCATTACCTTAATCCCCAAACCAGGCAAAGACCCCATCAAAAAGGAGAATTTCAGACTGATATCCCTGATGAATATGGATTCCAAAATCCTCAACAAAGTCCTAGCCAATAGGATCCAACAATACATTAAAAGGATCATCCACCACGACCAAGTAGGATTTATCCCCAGGATGCAAGCGTGGTTCAACATTCACAAATCAATCAATGTGATAGAACATATTACTAAGATGAGAGAGAAGAACCATATGGTTCTCTCAATTGATGCAGAAAAAGCATTTGGCAAAATACAGCATCCTTTCCTGATTAAAACTCTTCAGAGTATGGGGATAGAGGGAACATTCCTCAAGTTCATAAAATCCATCTATGAGAAACCCACAGCGAATATCATCCTCAATGGGGAAAAACTGAGAGCCTTTCCCTTAAGATCAGGAACACGTCAAGGATGCTCCCTCTTGCCACTATTGTTCAGCATAGTACTAGAAGTCCTAGCCACAGCAATCAGACGACAAAAAGAAATAAAAGGTATTCAAATTGGCAAAGAAGAAGGCAAACTCTCTCTCTTCACAGATGACATGATGCTTTATGTGGAAAACCCAAAAGACTCCACCCCCATTTTACTGGAACTCATACAGCAATTCAGTAATGTGGCAGGATACAAAATCACAGAATGCACAGAAATCAGTTGCTTTCTTATACACTAACAATGCAACTGTAGAAAGAGAAATTAGAGAAATGATTCCATTTACAATAGCACCAAAAACCATAGGATGCCTCGGAATAAACCTAACTAAAGAGGTAAAGGATCCAAACTCTAGGAACTTCAGAACACTTATGAAAGAAATTGAAGAAGACACAAAAAGATGGAAAAACAGTCCATGCTCATGGATCAGAAGAATAAACATTGTTAAAATGTCTATGTTACCCAGAGCAATCTGCATCTTCAATGCCATCCCGAAAAAAATTCCAATGACATTTTTTAAAGTGCTGGAACAAATAATCCTAAAATATGTATGGAATCAGTAAAGACCCTGAATCACCAAGTAAATGTTGAAAAAGAAAAACAAAGCTGGGGGCATCACGTTACCCAATTTCAAGCTATATTACAAAGCTGTAATCGCCAAGACAGCATACTACCGGCACAAAAGCAGACATAGAGACCAGTGGAACAGAATAGAGAGCCCAGGTATGGACCCTCAACTCTATGGTCAAATAATCTTTGGCAAAGCAGGAAAAAACATGCAATGGAAAAGACAGTCTCTTCAATAAATGGTGCTGGGCAAATTGGACAGCCACATGCAGAAGAATGAAACTCGACCATTCTCTAACACCATACACAAAGATAAACTCAAAACAGATGAAAGACCTCAATGTGAGACAGGAATCCATCAAAATCCTAGAGGAGAACATAGGCAGTAACCTTTATGACATCGGCCGCAGCAACTTCTTTCAAGATACATCTCCAAAGGCAAGGGAAACAAAAGCAAAAATGAACTTTTGGGAATTCATCAAAATAAAAACTTCTGCACAGCACAGGAAACAATCAATAAAACAAAGAGGCAACTCACAGAATGGGAGAAGATATTTGCAAATGACACTACAGATAAAGGCCTGATATCCAAGATCTATAAAGAACTTCCCAAACTCAACACCCAAAAAACAAATAATCAAGTCAAAACATGGGCAGAAGACATGAACAGACACTTCTCCAAAGAAGACATACAAATGGCTAACAGACACATGAAAAGATGTTCATCATCATTAGCCATCAGGGAAATTCAAATCAAAACCACATTGAGATACCACCTTACACCAGTTAGAATGGCTAAAATGGACAGGAAATGTAACAACAAATGTTGGAGAGGTTGTGGAGAAAGAGGACCCGTCTTACACTGTTGGTGGGAATGCAAGTTGGTACAGCCACTTTGGAAAACAGTGTGTGGAGGTTCCTCAAAAAGTTAAAAATAGAGCTACCCTATGAGCCAGCAGTTGCACTACTGGATATTTACCCCAAAGATACAGATGTAGTGAAAAGAAGGGCCATATGCACCCCAATGTTCATAGCAGCAATGTCCGCAATAGCCAAACTGTGGAAAGAGCCGAGATGCCCTTCAACAGATGAACGGATAAAGAAGATGTGGTCCATATATACAATGGAATATTACTCAGCCATCAGAAAGGATGAATACCCAACTTTTACATCAATATGGATGGGAGTGGAAGAGATTATGCTAAAAGAAATAAGCAGAGAAGTCAATTATCATATGGTTTCACTTGTTTGTGGAACATAAGGAATAGCATGGAGGACATTAGGAGAAGGAAGGGAAAAATGGGAGGGGGGAATTGGAGGGAGAGATGAACCATGAGAGACTATGGACCTGAGAAACAAACAGGGTTTTAGAGGGGAGGGGTGGTGTGGGGACGGTTTAGCCCAGTGATGGGTATTAAGGAGGGCATGTACTGCATGGAGCACTGGGTGTTATATGAAAACAATGCATCGTGGATCACTACATTAAAAACTAATGATGTATTGTATGATGATTAATGTAACATAATAAATAAATAAATAAATAAATAAATAAATAAAATATCATTGAGATATTAAAAAAAGAAAAACGGAGTGGTGAGAGTGGGCACCCTTGTTCCTGATCTTAGAGTAAAAGCTCTCATTCTTTCACCATTGAGTTTGATGTTAGCTGTGAGATTATCATGCATGTCCTTCATTTTGTTGAGGTATGTTCCTTCTATACTCAATTGGTTGAGGGTTTTTATCATGAAATGATGTATTGTGTCAGATGCTTTTTCTGCATCTATTTAGATGATCATAAGATTTTATTTTTCATATTACTATTGTGATTTATCACATTTATTTATTTGTTTATGTTGCATTTCAGGGATAAATCCCACTTGGTCATGTTGTATGATCATTTTAATGTGTTTTTAAATTCAGTTTCCTAATATTTTGTTGATAATTTTTGCACCTAAGTTCACCAGGAATTGTAGTTTTCTTTTACTGGTATTATCATCAGTGTAATGCTAACCTCGTAAAATGAGTTTGGAAATATAACCTCATTTTCAGTTTTTTGGAAGAATTTGAGAAGGATTAGTATTAATTCTTCCTTAAATATTTGGTAGAATTAACCAGTGAAACCATTTGGTCCTGAGCTTTTCCTTGTTGGGAGTTTTTGACTAATGATTCAATTACTATTCCAGTTTGGGTCTGTTTAGACATTCTATTTCTTTCTGATCTAGTTGTGGTAGGTTATATGTTTCTAGGAATTTATCCATTTCTTTTAGATTATCCAGTGCTTTGACATAATTTCTTATAATAGTCTCTTATGATCCTTTTATCTGTGTCATCAGTCCTAATGTCCCTTCTTTCAGTTCCAATTTTATTTAAGTCTCTTGCTGTTTTCTTAGTCTAAGGGTTTTTCAATTTTATCTTTTCAAAAAGCCAGCTCTTAGTTTTGTTATTTTTTTATTATTTTACCATTTCTTTGATTTTTGCTCTAATTTTGTTATTTTCTTCCTTCTTGCTAACTTTGAATTTGGTTTATTACAGTTTTTCTAGTTCCTTGAATTGTAAAGTTAGGTTGTTAATTTGAGGTTTTTTCTTTTTTTAATGTATACATTTATCACTATGATTTTCGTTCTTTGTCCTGCTTCTGTTACATCCTCTCTGGGGAGTCTACCACTATGATGGCTGCTGGTTACCTCATTGAAAACTCTAAGAAACTGATGAAAGAAATGGAAAGATACAAATAAATGGAAAGATAGCCCATATTACATATCCACTCTATCCAAAGTGGTATACAGAATCAATGCAATCTCTATAAAAATTCCAATGATATTTTTCACAGAAATAGAAAAAAAAAAGCAATCCTAAAATTTACATGGAGCCACAAAAGATCCCAAATAACTAAAGCAATCTTGAAAAAAAGAACAAAGTTGGAGTCATCACACTTCCTGATTTCAAAGAAGATATGAAATATATGAATATATAATATACATATATTATATAATACATCTATGGAATATTACTCAGCAATCAAAAAGAATGAAATCTTGCCATTTGCAAAGACATGGGTGGAGCTATAGTATATTATGCTAAGCAAAATAAGTCAATTAGAAAAAGACAAATACCATATGATTTCATTCATGTGGAATTTAAGAAACACAACTGATGAACATGGGGAAGGGGGGGAAAAAGGAAGCAAACCATAAGAGAATCTTAACTATTGAGACAAACTGAGGGTCGACGGAGGGAGGTGGGCAGGGGAGGGGCTAAGTGGCTGATTGGTATTAAGGAGGGCACTTGTGATGAGCACTAGGTATTATATGTAAGTGATGAAATTACTAAATTCTACTCCTGAAACCAATATTACCCTATATGTCAGCTAGAATTTAAGGAAAAACTTGAAACAAACAAAAATGTTACTAGGGATGTATTTGCATTAAATGTATCACATTTCTATTTATTTTCTATTTCTCCCATGTGTTCTGTGTTTTCTTTTTCCTAAGATTTTGGCCTTGTTTTTGGTTAAATATTTCTGTGTTTGTGTGATTCCAAACAAAACAAAACAAAACAAAACAAAAAAACAAACAAAAAATCACCTATACCACAAAGTTATAAGATCAAAACAGTATGGTACTGGCATAAAAACAAGCATGTAGACCAACAGAACAGAATAGACACCAGAAATGAACTTACACATATAGAGTCTACTAATCTTTGACAAGATTATCAAGAACACACAATGGGGAAAGGGTAGTCTCTTCAATAGAGTGTTAGAAAAACTGGTTATCCACATGCAAAAGAATGAAACTGAACTTCTACTTGATATGGAGTTAATATCCAAAATATATAAAGAACTCATACAATTCAATAGCAGAGGGAAAAAAACTCATTAAAAATTGGGCAAAGGACCTAAATAGAAATTTTTCCAAAGAAGATATACAGATGGCTACAAGTACACAAAAATATACTCAACATGATTAACGATCAGGGAAATCTAAATCAAAACCACAATGAAATACATCTCACGTCTGTTAGAATGGCTATTAACAAAAAAAAATAAGAGATAGCGTTCATAAGGTTGCATAGATAGGAGATCCTTGTACACTATTGATGGAAATATAAATTAGTATAGTCATTATGGAGAACAGTATGAAGATTCATCAAAAAAGTAAAATTAAAACTACCGTATGATTCACCAAAACCAGTTTTTGGGTATATGTCTGAGGGAAAAATATCAGTATCTCAAGAGATGTGTGCATTTTCATGTTTATTGTAATCATTCACACTAGCCAAGAATGGAAACAACCTAAGGGTCCATTTTTTTTATTATGTTATGTTAGTCACCATACAGTACATCATTAGTTTTTGATGTAGTGTTGCAGGATTCATTGTTTGCATATAACACCCAGTGCTCCATGCAATATGTGCCCTCCTTAATACCCATCACCAGGCTAACCCATCCCCCCACCCCCTCCCCTCTAAAATCCTCAGTTTGTTTCCTGGAGTCCATACTTCTCATGGTTCATCTCCCCCTCTGATTCCCCCCCCGCCTTATTTTTCCCTTCCTTCTCCTAATGTCTTCCATGCTATTCCTTTTGTTCCACAAATAAGTGAAACCATATGATAATTGACTTTCTCTGCTTGACTTATTTCACTTAGCATAATCTCCTCCAGTTCCATCCATGTTGATGCAAAGGTTGGGTATTCATCCTTTCTGATGGCTGAGTAATATTCCATTGTATATATGGAGCACATCTTCTTTATCCATTCATCTGTTGAAGGGCATCTCGGCTCTTTCCACAGTTTGGCTATTGTGGACATTGCTGCTATGAACATTGGAGTGCATATGGCCCTTCTTTTCACTACATCTGTATCTTTGGGGTAAATACCTAGTAGTGCAACTGCTGGGTCATAGGGTAGCTCTAATTTTAACTTTTTGAGGAACCTCCACACACTGTTTCCCAAAGTGGCTGTACCAACTTGCATTCCCACCAACAGTGTAAGAGAGTTCCCCTTTCTCTACAAGCTCTCCAACGTTTGTTGTTTCTTGCCTTGTCCATTTTAGCCATTCTAACTGGTGTAAGGTGGTATCTCAATGTGGTTTTGATTTGAATTTCCCTGATGGCTAATGATGTTGAACATTTTTTCATATCTCTGTTAGCCATTTGTATGTCTTTGTCAAAGAAGTGTCTGTTCATGTCTTCTGCCCATTTTTTGACTTGATTATTTGTTTTTTGGGTGTTGAGTTTGGGAAGTTCTTTATAGATCTTGGATACCAGCCCTTTATCTGTAGTGTCATTTGCAAATATCTTCTCCCATTCTGTGAGTTGCCTCTTTGTTTTGTTGACTGTTTCCTTTGCTGTGCAGAAGCTTTTTATTTTGATGAATTCCCAAAAGTTCATTTTTGCTTTTGTTTCCCTTGCCTTTGGAGATGTGTCTTGAAAGAAGTTGCTGTGGCCAATGTCAAAGAGGTTACTGCCTATGTTCTCCTCTAGGATTTTGATGGATTCCTGTCTCACATTGAGGTCTTTCATCCATTTTGAGTTTATCTTTGTGTGGTGTAAGAGAATCGTTGAGAAATGAATGGACAAAATAATGTAAGATATATATACACACAGACACATGTATATAAACACACATATATATGAATGCATATACATATACACACACATGCATGCGCACTAACAGATACACACAGTGGACATTATACAACCAAAACAAGAAGGAATTCCTGTGTTTTGCAATACGATAAACCTGAGAGACGTTATGCTAAATGAATTGATTTAGAGAAACATGAATATTTTATCTTATCACTTATATGTGAATCTTAAAAAAAGTCACACTTATACATGCAGAGAATAAAATGGTGGTTGCCAGGGGCTGTGGAATGGGAAAAAATGGGTACATTTTGGTCAAAGAGTATCATCTTTTAATTATAGGATGAATAAATTTTCCATTTGTAATGACATGGATGAAACTAGAGGGTTTTATGGTAAGCAAATAAGTCAATCAGAGAAAGACAATTATCATATGATCTCACTCAGATGTGGAATTTAAGAAACAAAATAGAGGATCATAGGGGAAGGGAGGGAAAAATAAAACAAGATGAAATCAGAGAGGGAGACAAACCATAAGAGACTCTTAATCATGGGAAACAAACAGGGTTGCTGGAAAAGAGGGGGTGGGGGAGGGGGTATCTGGATGATGGACATTAAGGAGGGCATGTGATGTAATGAGCACTGGGTTTTATATAAAACTGATGAATCACTGAACTCTACATCTGAAACTAATAATATATGTTATTTGAACTTAAATTTAAAATTTTTTTAATTAAAAAAATAATCATACACTACAAAGACTTCAATACCCACATCACAACCCTAAAAAAAAAAAATCAATAAGTTTTCAGGATGTAATGTGAAGTAAGATTGTTGTCTGTAATATTTTATTGTATCTTTGAAAACTTATTAAGAGAGTATATTTTAAGTGTTCTTAGCAATAACAATTAACTAACTATGTGTGGTGATGGACATGATAACTTGATTATTTCATAATACATGTATATATAATCATTTCCATATATATATATGAAATTTTCACATTATTCACCTCAAATATTTTCAATTTCATTTCTAAAATTTTTACTTCAATAAATCTACAGAAAAGAAATTTAAATGAGTTTCTCAGAGCTGGCATATAGTTGGTACATTTTTAAAATCCAGGGACACCTCCATGGCACAGTTTGTTGGGTGTCCGACTCTTGGTTTTGGTTCAGGTCATGAACTCAGGGTCGTGATCTCAGGGTCATGGGATTGAGCCCCACATCAGGCTCTTCACTCAGTGTGGTATCTGCCCGAGACTCTCTCTCCCTCTTCCTCTTTCCCTTCCCCCCCCCACCTAAAATAAATAAACCTTTAAAAAAAATTAAAAATCCATTCAGCCCCTCTCTGTCTTTTGATTAAGGGAGTTTAATCCATTTACATTTAAAGTGAATAAATTACTATTGCCATTTTGTTGATTGTTTTGTTATTTTGTAGTTCTTTTCTCTGTTCCTCTCTTGCTGTCTTCCATTTTGTTTTATTGATTTTTGTATTGATGCACTTTGATTCCTTTGTTTTGCTTTTGTCTGAGTTTTGTAGTTTGTTTTACTTGCAGTTAACTTGGGCTTACATAATATTTCATATACCTATTGCAGTCTAACAATTTAAGTTCAATTACATACAAAAATTCTGCTTTAGTTTCTCCCCCTTTATGTTATTGTTGTCATAACTTACATATGTTAATATTATAGATCTTTAAACATATATAATTATAGTTATTTTTAATACTTTTGTATTTTAATTATATCCTTGAATTAAAGTGATTTCCCCACTATCATTAAAGTAATAGTATTCTTTATTTATCTTTTTACTTACTTTTACTAATGAGTTTTATACTTTCTAAAGCTATTATGGTGCTGTTCAGCATCCTTTCATTTCAACTTTGAGGGCTCCCTTTAGTATTTCTTGTAAGAGTCTCTTATGGTTTGCTTTCTCTTCTCTTTTTTATGAGTCTGGCTAGAGGTTTATGAATAATGTCTAGTGGTGATGAACTACCTCAACATTTCTTTGTCCTGGTGTGTCTTTAAGTCTTACTCATTTTTGATGGAGAATTTTTCCAGATATGATATTCTTAGTTGGCAGTTTTTAAAGAGTTTTATTTTTCCTTTCATTATAGTTTTTAATTGATAAAAATATATGGCTATGAAGAGAGAGCTTGTTTGTTAACATAAAATTCTAATTCATCCATTGTGATGAATTCTCTCACTTTTCATCTACATACCAATATACTGTTTTTTGTTTTTTTATAAATTTGTTATTATGTTAATCACCATACATCATTAGTTTTTGATGTAGTGTTCCATGATTCATTGTTTGCTTATAACACCCAGTGCTCCATGCAATACGTGCCCTCCTTAATACCCATCACCAGGCTAAACCATCTCCCCATGCCCTCCCTTCTAAAACTCTCAGTTTGTTTCCAGAGTCCATAGTCTCTCATGGTTCGTCTCCCCCTCTGATTCCCCCCCCTTCATTTTTCCCTTCCTTCTAATGTCCTCCATGCTATTCCTTTTGTTCCACAAACAAGTGAAACCATATGATAATTGACTTGCTCTGCTTGACTTATTTCACTTAGCATAATCTCTTCCAGTTCCATCCATGTTGATCCATCAAAATCCTAGAAGAGAACATAGGCAGTAGCCTTTTTGACATCGGCCACAGCACTTCTTTCAAAACACGTCTCCAAAGTCAAGGGAAACAAAAGCAAAAATGAACTTTTGGGACTTCATCAAGATAAAAAACTTCTGCACAGTAAAGGCAACAGTCAACAAAACAAAGAGGCAACCCATGGAATGGGAAAAGATATTTGCAAATGACACTACAGATAAAGGCCTGATATCCAAGATCTATAAAGAACTTCCCAAACTCAACACCCAAAAAACAAATAATCAAGTCAAAAAATGGGCAGAAGACATGAACAGACACTTCTCCAAAGAAGACATACAAATGGCTAGCAGACACATGAAAAGATGTTCATCATCATTAGCCATCAGGGAAATTCAAATCAAAACCACATTGAGATACCACCTTACACCAGTTAGAATGGCTAAAATGGACAAGGCAAGAAACAACAAATGTTGGAGAGGTTGTGGAGAAAGGGGAACTCTCTTACACTATTGGTGGGAATGCAAGTTGGTACAGCCACTTTGGAAAACAGTGTGGAGGTTCCTCAAAAAGTTAAAAATAGAGCTACCCTCTGACCCAGCAATTGCACTCCTGGGCATTTACCCCAAAGATACAGATGTAGTGAAGAGAAGGGCCATATGCACCCCAATGTTCATGGCAGCAATATCCACAATAACCAAACTGTGGAAAGAACCGAGATGCCCTTCAACAGATGAATGGATAAAGAAGATGTGGTCCATATATACAATGGAATATTACTCAACCATCAGAAATGATGAATACCTAACATTTGCATCAAAAGAACTTTAAATATATCATTTCACTCTTTTCTGGCCTTCAAGTGTTGTTTTTGTGTTATTGTTTTGCTTTCATGTTTTTATTTAACTTCTAGTTAATTAACATATGTGGTAAAATTGGTTTCAGATATAGAATATAGTGATTCATCACTTACATATAACACCCTGTGTTCATCACCACAAGTGCCCTCCTTAATACCTATCACCCATTTAGCCCATTCCATACCCACCTCCCTACATCAACCCTCAGTTTGTTCTCTATAGTCAAGAGTCTCTTATGGTTTGCTTTCTCTTCTCTTTTTTATGAGTCTGGCTAGAGGTTTATGAATAATGCTTATCTTTTCAAAGAACCATCTCCTGGTTTCATTTATCTGTTCTACTGTTTTTTTATTTAATCTTTAGCAAATATTTATTTTTATTTATTTTTTTATTATGTTAACTTTTTTTTGTTTGTTTTTTAGTTTCTATATCATTTATTTCTGCTCTAATCTTTAATTAATTTCTACCCATCTGCTGGTTTGGGTTTTTTTTTTCATCTTTTTCTAGCTCCTTTTGGTGTAAATGTTGGTTGTTTGAGATTTTCCTTGCTTTTTGAGATAGGCCTGTATTGCTATAAACTTCCATCTTAGAAATGTTTTTGCTGCATCCCAAAGGTTTCAGGCCTTTGTTTTTTTAATTTGTTTCCATTTACTTTTGGGTTTCTTCTTTGATTTCTTGGTTAACCTATTTATTGTTTAGAGGCATGTTATTTAATCTCCATGTATTTGTGGTCTTTCCAAATTTTTTCTTGTGGCTGATTTCTAAGATCAAAGTATTTTTGTCAGAAAAGATGCATGATGTCATTAAGCTTGAATTTTGGGTCTTGTTTTGTGTCCTAATATGTGACCTATTGGAAAATGTTCCATGTGCATTTGAAAAATTTTGTATTCTGCTGTTTTAGGATGGGATGTTCTGAATGTATCGTTAAATCCATCTGGTCCAGTGTGTCATTCAAAGTCACTCTTTCCTTGATTTTTCTGTTTGGATGATCTGTCCATTGATGCAAGTGGGGTGTTAATCTCCACTACTATTATTGTATTATTATTGATTCATTTCTTTATGTTTGTTATTAACTGTTTTATGTATTTGGGTACTGCCATGTTGTGTGCATAAATATTTACAATTGTGATGTATTCTTGTTTGATTGTCTTCTTTATGATTATATACTGTCCTCATTTGTCCCTTCTTATAGTCCTTGTTTTAAAGTCACTTATCTGATATAAGTATTGCTACCCCAGGTTTCTTTTCATATCCATTTGCATGATAAATATTTCTCTATCCTCTCGCTTTCAATCTACATGTGTCTTTAGGTGTGAAATGAATCTCTGTCTTTTGATCAGAGCATTTAGTCTATTTACAATCAAAGTAATTATTGGAGGGGGAGAAAGATGGCAGAGGATTAGGGGACCCTATTCCAACTCGCCCGCAGAATTGAGCTGGATATCTACCAGACCACCCTGAACACCCACAAAATCAGCCTGAGATGTAAGAAGATACATCAGGATCTCTACAAACAGAATATCGCGGGTGGTTGGTTTCGAGGTACGAAGCGGTGAGCTGTGATTCTGTGAGTAGTTATTGGAGGATAAACGGAAGGGGGTGGGAGATGAGCCGTTGGGATCCTACACCACCCCAGTGAGCGTATAACCTCCCACGCTGGGGACCGGGAACAGATTCGCAGACTGGTAGCAATGGGGAAAGGACTTTAGGGCAGCATCCCTGACAGAAACCCAGAGTGGGGCCGTGTGTGTGAACTGGGGGCAGCTGGAGGTTTTAGAAGCACAAAGGGCAGAGACGTGCCCAGACCTGGAGGTGAGGACTGGGAGCACTGCTGAGGGGCACACAACCCAGGACACTGCAGTTTATAGCAGCACATAAAGAAACAGAGATAGTGTGGCCTGGAGATCTCACTGAAGAACAGACTGCAATCTCTCTGCTCTGAGGCAGAGGGTTGGAAATGGTCTTTTCTGCTCTGACTCTTGGAAGAGACATGGAAAGCTGCCAGGGAAAGCTGCCAGAGAACAAAAGCCCCCCAAAACCGGTTTTCACTGAGCCCATCCCCTGCCAGAGGGGGCATGGCAACTCTGCCTAAACAGGGTTGCCTGAGTAACAGTGCAAGAGGCCCCTCCCCCAGAAAATGTGCTGGGAAAACAGAGGCCAGCAACCCTAAGGTCCCTAGAAAACAGGTGCATCTTACTTGGGTTCTGGTCAATAATTTGGACACTAACATTCCCTCAACCACCCCTCAACAGAATGACCAGGAGGAGGAACCCCCAAAATAGGAAAGATTCAGAGACTATGACTTATGCCACAGATTTACAAACTAATTCAGATATAATCAAGATGTCGGAGATGGAATTCAGGCTAGCAATAGTGAAGACAATAGCTAGAATGAGAAATCAATTAATGCCAACATAGAGTCTCTAAGGGCAGAAAAGAAAGCTGAATTGACAAGACTTAAAAATGCTATCAATGAGATCCAGTCTAATCTAGGTAATCTAACAGGTAGGGTAAGCGAGGCAGAAGACTGAATTAGTGACTGAGAAGACCAATTAATAGACAAAAAGGGAAAAGAGGAGGCCAGGGAAAAACAACTCAGAATTCATGAAAATAGAATCAGAGAAATAAGTGACACCATGAAAAGTTCCAATGTCAGAATTATTGGAATCCCTGAGGGGGCGGAGAGAGAGAGAGGACTAGAAGATATAGTTGAGCAAATCATAGCTGAGAACTTCCCTAATCTGGGGAATGAAACAAATGTTTCATTCAGGCAGAGAGGACCCCTCCCAAGATCAAGGAAAACAGGCCAACACCCCGGCATGTAATAGTTAAACTTGCAAATCTTAGAACCAAGGAAACCATCTTAAGGGCAGTTAGGGGGAAGAGATTCCTTACATACAGAGGGAGGAACATCAGAATAACGTCAGACCTATCCACAGAGACCTGGCAAGCCAGAAAGGCCTGGCAAGACATATTCAGAGTACTAAATGAGAAGAACATGCACCCAAGAATACATTATCTGGCAAAGTTGTCATTTAGAATGGATGGAGAGATGCAGAGCTTCCAAGACTGGGAGAAACTGAAAGACAATATGACCACTAAGCTGGCCTTGCGAGAAATATTAAGGAGGGTTCTATAAAAGGAGAAAGACCCCAAGAGTGATATACAACAGAAATTTACAGGGACAATCTATAAAAACAACGTCTTCACAGGCAACATGATGACAATTAATTCACATATTTCAATAATCACCCTCAACGTGAACTGCCTAAATGCTCCCATAAAACGGCACAGGGTTGCAGATTGGCTAAAAAGACAGGACCCATCCAGATGCTGTCTACAAGAGACTCATTTTGAACCTAAAGATACATCCAGACTGAAAGTGAAGGGTTGGATATCCATCTTCCATGCCAGTGGACCTCAAAAGAAAGCTGGGGTAGCAATTCTTTTATCAGACAAATTAGATTTTAAACTAAAGACTGTGGTTAGAGACACAGAAGGACACTATATCATTCTTAAAGGGTCTATCCAACAAGAAGATCTAACAGCTGTAAATATCTATGCCCCCAACATGGGAGCAGCCATCTACATAAGCCAACTGTTAACCAAAATAAAGAGTCATATTGATAACAATATGTTAATTGTAGGAGACCTCAATACTCCACTCTCAGCAATAGACAGATCATCTAAGCAGAAAATCAACAAAGAAACAAGAGCATTGAATGACACACTGGACCAGATGGACCTCATAGATATATACAGAACATTCCACCCTAAAACAACAGAATACTCATTCTTCTCGAGCACACATGGAACTTTCTCCAGAATAGACCACATACTGGGTCATAAATCAGGACTCAATCGATACCAAAAGACTGATGTTATTCCCTACATATTCTCAGACCATAATACTTTAAAACTAGAACTCAATCACAAGAAAAAATTTGGCAGAAATTCAAACACTTGGAAGCTAAAGACCACTCTGCTCAAGAATGTTTGGGTCAGCCAGGAAATCAAAGAAGAACTTAAACAATTCATGGAAACCAATGAGAATGAAAACACATCAGTCCAAAACCTATGGGATACTGCAAAGGCAGTCCTAAGGGGGAAGTACATAGCCATCCAAGCCTCACTCAAAAAAATAGAAAAATCCCGAATTCACCAATTAACTCTACACCTTAATGAAATAGAGAAAAAGCAACAAACGATACCTAAGCCATGCATTAGAAGAAAAATAATTAAGATCAGAGCAGAGATCAATGAATTAGAAACCAGAAACACAGGAGATCAGATCAACGAAACTAGAAGCTGGTTCTTTGAAAGAATTAATAAGATCAATAAACTACTGGCCAGACTTATCCAAAAGAAAAGAGAAAGGACCCAAATTAATAAAATTATGAATGAAAGGGGAGAGATCACGACTAACACCAAGGAAATAGAAACAATTATTAGAAATTATTATCAACAACTATATGCCAATAAACTGAGCAATCTGGATGAAATGGAGGCCTTCCTGGAAACCTATAAGCTGCCAAGACTGAAACAGGAAGAAATTGACAACCTGAATAGGCCCATAACCAGTAATAAGATTGAAGCAGTGATCAAAAACCTCCCCCAAAACAAGAGTCCAGGGTCTGATGGATTCCCTGGGGAATTCTACCAAACATTCAAAGAAGAAATAATACCTATTCTCCTGAAGCTGTTTCAAAAAATAGAAACAGAAGGAAAGCTTCTAGACTCATTCTATGAGGCCATCATTACCTTAATCCCCAAACCAGGCAAAGACCCCATCAAAAAGGAGAATTTCAGACCGATATCCCTGATGAATATGGATTCCAAAATCCTCAGCAAAATCCTAGCTAATAGGATCCAACAATACATTAAAAGGATCATCCACCACGACCAAGTGGGATTTATCCCCAGGATGCAAGGGTTGTTCAACATTCACAAATCAATCAATGTGATAGAACACATTACTAAGATGAGAGAAAAGAACCATATGGTCCTCTCAATTGATGAAGAAAAAGCATTTGGCAAAATACAGCATCCTTTCCTGATTAAAACTCTTCAGAGTATAGGGATAGAGGGAATATTCCTCAAGTTCATAAAATCCATCTATGAAAAACCCACAGGGAGTATCATCCTCAATGGGGAAAAACTGAGAGCTTTCCCCCTAAGATCAGGAACACGGCAGGGATGTCTGCTATCACCACTGCTATTCAACATAGTACTAAAAGTCCTAGCCACAGCAATCAGACAAAAAAAAGAAATAAAAGGCATCCGAATCAGCAAAGAAGAAGTCAAACTCTCACTCTTTGCAGATGATATGATACTTTATGTGGAAAACCCAAGACTCCACCCCAAAACTGCTAGAACTCATACAGGAATTCAGTGAAGTGTCAGGATATAAAATCAATGCACAGAAATCAGTGGCATTCCTATACACCAACAACAAGATAGAAGAAAGAGAAATTAAGGAGTCAATCCCATTTACAATTGCACCCCAAACCATAGGATACCTAGGAATAAATCTAACCAAGGAGGCAAAGAATCTGTACTCAGAAAACTATAAAATACTAATGAAAGAAATTGAGGAAGACACAAAGAAATGGAAAAATGTTCCATACTCATGGATTGGAGGAACAAATATTGTAAAGATGTCAATGTTACCTAGAGCAATTTACACATTTAATGCAATCCCTATCAAAATACCATCAACTTTTTTAAAGAAATGGAACAAATAATCCTAAAATTTGTATGGAACCAGAAAAGACACCGAATAGCCAGAGGAATGTTGAAAAAGAAAAGCAAAGCTGGTGGCATCACAATTCTGGACTTCAAGGTCTATTACAAAGCTGTAATCATCAAGACAGTATGGTACTGGCACAAAAACAGACACATAGATCAATGGAACAGAATAGAGAGCCCAGAAATGGACCCTCAATTCTATGGTCAACTAATCTTTGACAAAGCAGGAAAGAATGTCCAATGGAAAAAAGACAGTCTCTTCAATAAATGGTGTTGGGAAAATTGGACAGCCACATGCAGAAGAATGAAACCGGACCATTTCCTTACACCACCCACAAAAATAAACTCAAAATGGATGAAAGACCTAAATGTGAGACAGGAGTCCATCAAAATCCTAGAGGCGAACACAGGCACAACCTCTTCGACCTCAGCCACAACAGCTTCTTCCTAGAAACATTGCCAAAGGCAAGGGAAGCAAGGGCAAAAATGAACTATTGGGATTTCATCAAGATAAAAAGCTTTTGCACAGCAAAGGAAACAGTCAACAAAACCAAAAGACAACTGACAGAATGGGAGAAGATATTTGCAAATGACATATCAGATAAAGGGCTAGTATCCAAAATCTATAAAGAACTTATCAAACTCAACACCCAAATTTGGAACAAATAATCCAATCAAGAAATGGGCAGAAGACATGAACAGACATTTCTCCAAAGACATCCAAATGGCCAATAGGCACATGAAAAAGTGCTCAACTTCACTCGGCATCAGGGAAATGCAAATCAAAACGTCAGTGAGATACCACCTCACACCAGTCAGAATGGCTAAAATGAACAAGTCAGGAAATGACAGATGTTGTCAAGGATGTGGAGAAAGGGGAACTCTCCTACACTGTTGGTGGGAATGCAAGCTGGTGCAGCCACTCTGGAAAACCATATGGAAGTTCCTCAAATAGTTGAAAATAGAGCTACCCTACGTCCCAGCAATTGTACTACTGGGTATTTACCCCAAAGATACAAATGTAGTGATCCGAAGTGGTAATGCACCCCAATGTTTATAGCAGCAACATCCACAAACTATGGAAAGAGCCAAGATATCCATCAACAGATGAATGGATAAAGAAGATGTGGAATATATATACAATGGAATATTATGCAGCCATCAAAAAACCCCACGAAATCTTGCCATTTGCAACGACAATGTGGATGGAACTAGAGGGTATTATGCTAAGCAAAATAAGTCAATCAGAGAAAGACATGTATCATATTATCTCACTGATATGAGGAATTCTTAATCTCCGGAAACAAACTGAGGGTTGTTGGAGTGGTGGGGGGTAGGAGGGATGGGGTGGCTGGGTGATGGACTTTGGGGAGGGTATGTGCTATGGTGAGCGCTGTGAATTGTGTAAGACTGATGAATCACAGACCTGTACCTCTGAAACAAATAATACATTACATGTTAAAAAAAAAAAAGAGAGAGAGAGAAAGAAGATAGGAGGAAGGGAAAAATGAAGGGGGGGATATTGGAGGGGGAGATGAACCATGAGAGCCTATGGGCTCTGAAAAACAAACTGAGGGTTCTAGAGGGGGGGGTGTGGAGGGATGGGTTAGCCTGGTGATGGGTATTAAAGAGGGCACATATTGCATGGAGCACTGGGTGTTATATGCAAACAATGAATCATGGAACACTATATCAAAAACTAATGATGTAATGTATGGTGATTAACATAACAAAATAAAATTTTTAAAAAACTAATGTATTGTATGGTGACTAACATAACATAATAAAATAAAATTTTTTAAAAAACAAATTATTGATAGGTACGTAACCATTTTGTTACTTGGTTTATGGTTGTTTTTGTAGTTTTCTGTTCCTTTCTTCTCTTGCTATCTTCTCTCATTATAAGTTGGCTCTCTTTAGTGATATACTTGGATTTCTTTCTCTTTATTTTTTTATATTTATTACTGGTTTGATTTGTGGTTACCATTAAGTTTGTATATAACCTAATATCTATACATACATAGTAATCTATATTAAGTTGGTGGTTGCTTAAGTTTGAACCCATTCTTTACCCCCCCCCACACACACACCATTCTGGGCATATGGTGTCATCCTTTATATCCTTTTACTTTCGTAGTCCCTTGACTGATTTTTACAGATACATTTACTTTTACTGCTTTTTTTGTTTCCTACCTTTCATTCTCTTACTATGGTCTTCCCTTTCCATTCATATACTCCTCTTTAACATTTCTTGTAGGGTTGGTTTAGTGGTCATGAACTCCTTTAACTTTTTTTTTTTTTTTTTGGATGGAACATTCTATCTCTCCTTCTATTCTGAAGGGTTAGCTTTGCTGGATAGAGTATTCTTGGCTGTAGATTTTTTCCTTTCAGCACTTTAAATATATCATGTCACTTTTTTCTGGCCTGCAAAATTTCTGCTCAAAATTCAGCTGATAGCTTTATGGGGTTTACCTTGTATGTAACTGTTTTCTTTTCTCTTTCTGCTTTTAAAATTCTCTATTGCTACTTTTGCTGTTGTAATTACTATGTGTCTTTGTGTGGACTTCCTTGAGTTGATTTCACTGGGATATCTCTGTGCCTCCTGAATCTGCGTCTCTGTTTCTTCTCCAGATTTGGGGACTTTTCAGCTATTATTTCTTCAAATTAATGGTCTGTCCCCTTTTCTCTCTCTTCTCCCTCTGAGATCCTATAATACAAATGTTATTAACACTTGATGGTGTAGCTGAGTTTCCTAAGTTTATTCTCATTTTGCATAATTTGTTTTTCTCTCACCTGCTCCCCTTGATTACTTTCTATTATACTGTCCTCCAGGTTACTGATTTGATCTTCTGCTTTCTCAAGTCTGCTATTTATATCATCTAGGGAATTTTAAAATTTCATTTATTATGCTCTTCTTGGATTGGTTCTTTTTCAGCTCTTTGTTAAGGGACTCACTGATATCCTCCACTCTTTTCTCAAGTCCAGTGAGTAGATTTATGATCATTACTTTAAATTGTCTATCAGGCATATTACTAATCTTACTAATCTCCATTTCCCTAAGGTTTCTTGTTGTGATTTTGTCCTTTTCTTTCAATGGTGACATTGAAATTGTCTTCTCATTTTGTTCTATTCTCTGTCTGTTTCTATGTGTTAGGAAGTTAAGCTATGTTTCCTGATCTTCAAAGTAGTGACTTTATGAAGAAGAGGTCCTCTAGTGCTCTACATTGAAGCATCTTCTGTTACTGGAGCCTGGCATTTCAGGGATGTCTCCTATGTGTGTTATGTGCCCACTACTGTTGTGGCTTAGCTGCTTTTGCTTTCAGTTCAGTCATCTGCAGTAGTTCTTTTTGCCTGTTGTGGGCAGTGTTTGATTCCTATAGTGTTAGTG
This sequence comes from Neomonachus schauinslandi, assembly GCF_002201575.2. Lineage (NCBI taxonomy): Eukaryota > Metazoa > Chordata > Mammalia > Carnivora > Phocidae > Neomonachus > Neomonachus schauinslandi. Next base: position 92,016,260 of record NC_058406.1, on the reverse strand, counting down.
GGCCAGTCTGGGGCTGTCTTGGGTTTGAGGTGATTCAGACCAGGCATTTGTCAGAAATGTAGTAGCACCAGGGGCGCCTGGGTGGCTCGGTCAGTTAAGCTTTGAACTCTCGATTTCGGCTCAGGTCATGATCTCAGGTTCGTGAGATCAAGCCCTGCATCAGGGTCCATGCTCAGCGGGGAATCTCCTTGGATTCTCCTCCTCTCCCTTTGCCCCTCCCCCTGGCTTGTGTTCTCTCTCTCTAAAATAAATAAATAATTTTAAAAAATTCAGTAGAACCAAACTACAGTGTGCTTTCTCTGTGTCATCCCCTGAGAAGTTTTCATTGGTTGGCATAACCTGTAGTCAGACCAGCTCTCTGCCCCTTGTCCAATGCTGTGACTGCAGTTTGACTGGTGTGTTTAGTTATCTTTCCCTCTCCTCAGGGCAGGAGCCACTTTGGAGTGGTGCTGGCCCGTATTGGGGCTGTTTGCACACTGCCAGGTGTGGTACCACTTTGGATGGTTTCCAGCCAAGAATGTATTGGAGGTGGCAGATTGCAACATGCGGAGTGGTGGGGCATGCAGTTTAGCAAGGTTGTGAGCCAGTCTTTGAGAGGGGACCTCAGCACTAGAACTATGGTAGGCAGATTCATCAAAGCATTGGGGGTGTATGTGGCAGGACACTTGGTGTTATCAATTTTGGTAATGAATGTCAGCACCACACTGTTTTCTGCAGGTGGTTGTGTGTTTATGTTGGGAGGCGGAGATGGGGAGTGGGAAATGGCACCTGCCAGCTCCTTTGTTCTGGAGGAGTCTCACAATGATCTTTGTCCCTCTAGGGCATGCTCTGAGATTAGTAAACTATTTTCCCTCCTGTATGCCCCAGGCATTTTTCAAACTGCTGTTTCTATGCTGTATCTCTGGGGGCTTTTTGTTGTGCTGTCTCTTTAAGGGCAGAGACTCAGTTTCCTCTCACCCTATCAGATTGCCCAGAACTGAGACTGCTAAGTTTTAAAATTCCTGGTTTTAAGTCCCTCTGGTTTAAGAAGTCATGAAATTCCATCCCTCTGGTTTTCAAAGCCAAATGTTATGGCAATTCATCTTTTCCATGTGGGTTCCCCAGTGTGACAGTCTTTCTCTTCCCTCTCTGCACCCATGGGTCTCTCCCTCCTGCAGACAGTCCCAATGGTCCATTTAGTTCCTCCCTGCGTCTCTATCATTTCTACCTTTTTCAGTGTTGCCTCATCTCTACGTTTAGTTGTAGAGTTTGTTCTGCCAGTCTTCAGGTGGTTTTCTGGGTAATTTACACTCATGTGAGTATTATCTAGTTGTATCTGTGGGATGAAGTGAGCTTAGGGTCATCCTACTCTGCCATCTTTCTTGTCAACCTAGTCCTGTTCATTATTGAAAGTGGGTCATTGAAGTCTCCAACTATTACTGTTTGTGTGTATTCTCCCTTTCTTTTTTTGCTTTATATATTTTGGTGTTCTGTGATTGGGCATATGTATGTTTATATTTTTAAGGAGGACACGTACGGCATGGAGCACTGGGTGTTACAGGAAAACAATGAATTGTGGATCACTACATCAAAAACTAATGATGTTTTGTATGGTAACTAACATAACATAATAAAATAAAATTAAAAAAAAATATCTTCCTGTTGGATTGACCCCATCAAAATTATAAAATTTCTCTCTTGATAACATTGTTTTAAGATCTGTTTTATCTTACAATAGGCATTCCAGCTTTCCTGTGGTTGCATAATATATCTTTTCCATTCTTTTTACTTTCACTCTATTTGTTTCTTTGTATCTAAAATTTCTCTTTAAACAACATAGAGTTGGATCATGTTTATTTATCCACTTTGAAAATCTGCCTTTTGATTGTATTATTTCTTTTATTCACATTATTGATATAGTTAGATTTATGTCAGCCATCTTACTTTTTGTTTCCATACATCTCATGTCTTATGTTTATCCTTTTTTTGTATTTTTTTACATTTTTGCATTGTGTGAATATTTTCTAATATATGAATTTAACATCATTAATAATTTCTTCACTGTATTTTTAAAGTTCTTCTTTTTGTGGTTGCTCTAGGCCTTATCATATACATGATAACTTAATAGAATCAATTTCAGACTTATTCTGGCTTAATTATAGTAATATATAGAGATATTAGTCCTTGTTAGGGGTTGAATTGTGTCCCTCCACCCCCATTCATATGTTGAAGTTCTGTTACCTTAGAAAGTGACTGTATTTGGAGATAGGGACTTTCAAGAGGTAAGTAAAGTAGAATCACTATGGTGTGCCCTAATCCAATATTACTGGTGTTCTTATAAGAAGAGGCTATTAGGACACAGACAATACAGAGTGATGACCATGTGAAGACATGGCTAGAAGGCCCATATGCAAGCCAAAGAGAGAAGCCTCAGAAAAATTAATTCCATGAATACCTTGATTTCAAGCATCTAGCCTTCCTAACTGTGAGAAAATAAATTTCTGTTGTTTAAGCCACTTATTCTCTGATACTTTGTTATAGTAGCCTTAGCAAAGTAATGTATATTCCTATATAACCCTATTCCTTTCCATATTTTTGTGGTATTATTGTAATACATATTATATCTATTAATGTTACAAACACAACAATGTATGATTATAATTATTACTTTGCCATTTGTTACCATTTTATTAGCCATTAGGTCTTTCCTCTCATTCACATTCTTTGTGTTTTTGTGGTAAGTTTATTAAACATGTATTTCTATATGTTATACATAATTTTTTTTGCTGATATTTTGACTGTATGTGTATTCAAATTCATGTCTGAGGTCATTTGCTTTTAGCCTGAAAAGTTCCTTTATTATTTGTTATGAATGGGTTAGGTAGGAACAAATTCACTGATTTTGTTATTCTGGGGAAGTCTATATTTTGCCTTCATTTTTGAATAATAGTTTTGATATACATAGGATTTTGCTTAACAGGTTTTTTTTCTCTTTAAACAATATGAACATGTTATCTACTGCTTTATGGCCTCCATTGTATCTGCTGAGAAGTCAGTGACAAGTTGTTTTTGTCTTGCTGATTCCAAAATTTTTTGTTGTCTTTCACTTTCAGCACTTTTATCATGATGTGTCGGTCTCTGCATTTTTTATTTGGAATTTATTGAAGTCTTTGTCTGGTTTTGGGATCAGACTAATAGAGGCCTCATAGGATGAATTTGGAAGTTTTCCCTCAGTTTCTATTTTTTTGGACAGTTTGAGAAAAATAAGTATTAACTCTTCCTTAAATGTTCAGTAGAATTCTCCTGTGAAGCCATCTGGCCCTGCACTTTTGTTTGTTGGGAGATTTTTGATTACTGATTCAATTTCTTTGCTGGTTATCTGTCTGTTCAAGTTTTCTATTTCTTCCTGTTTCAGTTTTAGCAATTTATAAGTTTCTAGAAATTCATCAATTTCTTCCAGATTGTCCAATTTGTTGGTGTATAATTTTTCATAATATTCTCTTATAATTGTATTTCTGTGGTGTTGCTTTTTATTTCTCCTCTCTTATTTGTGATTTTATTTATTTGGGTCCTTTCTCTTTTCTTTTTGATATGTCTGGCTAGGGATTTATCAATTTTATTAATTTTTTCAAAGAACACTGATCTGTTCTACTCGAGGTTTTTGTTATTTTTTGGTTTTAGTTTCTATAGCTAAATTTATTATTTCCCTTCTGCTGGCTTTAGGCTTCATTTGTTGTTCTTTTTCTAGCTCCTTTAGGTGTTAGATTAGGTTGCTTATTAGAGATTTTCCTTACTTTTTGAAGTAGGCCTGTATTGCTAAATACTTCCCTCTTATGACTTGCTGCATCCCAAAGATTTTAGACTGGCATATGTTCATTTTCAGCTATTTCCATGCTTTTTAAAAATTTCTTCTTTGATTTCCTGTTTGACCCATTCATTTTTTAGTAGCATGTTGCTTAACCCCCATGTATTTGTATTCTTTCCAAATTTTTTCTTGTGATTGACTTCAAGTTTCATAGCGTTGTGATCTAAAAATATGCATGGTCTGATATGTCTTTTTGTACTTGTTTGGGCCTGATTTGTGACCTAGTATGTGAGCTATTCTGGAGAATGTCCAGCTTGATAGATGTGTAGGCTATTGTTTTGGTAAATTCAGGGAATTTTCTACTGTTATATCTTCATTTTTTTTTTCTTTCTCTCCTTTTCTGCTGGTATTCCCATTGTACATGTGTTGGTGCATTAAATGGTGTCCTATTTCTTTGATGCACTCTCCATTTTTATTCATTCCTTTTTATCTCCATCTTCAGCTTGCTTAACCTCTATTGATCTTTCTTAAAGCTCACTTTTCCACCAATTTTAATCTACTGTTGGGCCCTTTAGTAAATTTTTAAGTTTTCATTTATTGTAAGTCTTACCTCCAAAAAGTCATTGGTTCTTTTTTATTTCTTTTATTTTTATTTTTTAACTTAATTTTATTATGTTATGTTAGTCACCATACAATACATCATTAGTTTTTGATGTAGTGATCTACAATTCATTGTTTTAGTATAACACCCAGTTCTCCATGCAGTACATGCCCTCCTTAGTACCCATCACTGGGCTAACCCATCCTCATACCCCCCTCCCCTCTAAAACCCTCAGTTTGTTTCTAAGAGTCCATAGTATCTCATGGTTCATCTCTCCCTCTGATTTCCCCCCTTCATTTTTCCCTTCCTTCTCCTAATGTCCTCCATGCTATTCCTATGTTCCACAAATAAGTGAAAACATATGATAATTGACTTTCTCTGCTTGATTTATTTCACTTAGCATAATCTCCTCCAGTCCTATCCATGTTGATGTAAAAGTTGGGTATTCATCCTTTCTGATGGCTGAGTAATATTCCATTGTATATATGGACCACATCTTCTTTATCCATTCATCTGTTGAAGGGTATCTTGGCTCTTTCCACAATTTGGCTATTGCAGACGTTACTGCTATGAACATTGGGGTGCATGTGCCCCTTCTTTTCACTACATCTGTGTCTTTGGGTGCAATTGCTGGGTCATAGGGTAGCTCTATATTTAATTTTCTGATGCAACTTTTTTCCAATGTGGCTGTACCAACTGGCATTCCCATCAACAGTGTAAGAGGGTTCCCCTTTCTCTACAACCTCTCCAACATTTGTTGTTTCTTGTCTTGTCAATTTCTGCCATTCTAACTGGTGTAAGATGGTATCTCAATGTGGTTTTAATTTGAATTTCCCTGATGGCTAATGGTGTTGAACATCTTTTCATGTGTCTGTTAGCCATTTGTATGTCTTTGTCAAAGAAGTGTCTGTTCATGTCTTCTGCCCATTTTTTGACTTGATTATTTGTTTTTGGGTATTGAGTTTGAGAAGTTCTTTATAGATCATGGATACAAGCCCTTTATCTGTAGTGTCATTTGCAAATATCTTCTCCCATTCTGAGGGTTGCCTCTTTGTTTTGTTGACTGTTTCCTTTGCTGTGCAGAAGCTTTTTATCTTGATGAAGTCCCCAAAGTTCATTTTTGCTTTTGTTTCCCTTGCCTTTGGAGATGTATCTTGAAAGAAGTTGCTGTGGCCGATGTCAGAGGTTACTGCCTATGTTCTTCTCTAAGATTTTGATGGATTCTTGTCTCACATTGACGTCTTTTATCCATTTTGAGTTTATCTTTGTGTATGGTGTTAGAGAATGGTCGAGTTTCATTCTTCTGCATGTGGCTGTCCAATTTTCCCAGCACCATTTACTGAACAGACTGTCTTTTTTCCATTGCATGTTTTTTCCTGCTTTGCCAAAGATTATTTGACCATAGAGTTGAGGGTCCATATCTGGGCTCTCTATTCTGTTCCACTGGTCTACATGTCTGTTTTTGTGCCGGTAGTATGCTGTCTTGGTGATCACAGCTTTATAATATAGCTTGAAATCGGGCAACGTGATGCCCCCAGCTTTGTTTTTCTTTTTCAACATTTACTTGGTGATTCAGGGTCTTTACTGATTCCATACATATTTTAGGATTATTTGTTCCAGCACTTTAAAAAATGTCATTGGAATTTTTTTTGGGATGGCATTGAAGATGCAGATTGCTCTGGGTAGCATAGACATTTTAACAATGTTTATTCTTCTGATCCATGAGCATGGACTGTTTTTCCATCTTTTTGTGTCTTCTTCAATTTCTTTCATAAGTGTTCTGAAGTTCCTAGAGTTTGGATCCTTTACCTTTTTGGTTAGGTTTATTCCGAGGTATCTTATGGTTTTTGGTGCTATTGTAAATGGAATCATTTCTCTAATTTCTCTTTCTACAGTTGCATTGTTAGTGTATAAGAAAGCAACTGATTTCTGTGCATTCTGTGATTTTGTATCCTGCCACATTACTGAATTGCTGTATGAGTTCTAGTAAAATGGGGGTGGAGTCTTTTGGGTTTTCCACATAAAGTATCATGTCATCTGTGAAGAGAGAGAGTTTGCCTTCTTCTTTGCCAATTTGAATACCTTTTATTTCTTTTTGTTGTCTGATTGCTGTGGCTAGGACTTCTAGTACTATGCTGAACAATAGTGGCAGGAGTGAGCATCCTTGACGTGTTCCTGATCTTAAGGGAAAGGCTCTCAATTTTTCCCCATTGAAGATGATATTCGCTGTGGGTTTCTCATAGATGGATTTTATGAACTTGAGGAATGTTCCCTCTATCCCTATACTCTGAAGAGTTTTAATCAAGAAAGGATGCTGTATTTTGCCAAATGCTTTTTCTGCATCATTTGAGTGGACCATATGGTTCTTCTCTCTCATCTCAGTAATGTGTTCTATCACATTGATTGATTTGCGAATGTTGAACCACCCTTGCATCCTGGGGATAAATCCCACTTGGTCGTGGTGGATGATCCTTTTAATGTATTGTTGGATCGTATTAAGATTTTGTTGAGAATTTTGGAATCCATATTCATCAGGGATATCAGTCTGAAATTCTCCTTTTTGATGGGGTCTTTGCCTGGTTTGGGGATTAAGGAAATGATGGCCTCGTAGAATGAGTCTGGAAGCTTTCCTTCTGTTTCTATTTTTTGAAACAGCTTCAGGAGAATAGGTTTCATTTCTTCTTTGAATGTTTGGAATTCCCCAGGGAATCCATCAGGCCCTGGACTCTGGGGAGGTTTTTGATCATTGCTTCAATCTTGTTACTGGTTATTGGTCTATTCAGGTTGTCAATTTCTTCCTGTTTCAGTCTTGGCAGCTTATAGGTTTCCAGGAAGGCCTCCATTTCATCCAGATTGCTCAGTTTATTGGCATATAGTTGTTGATAATAATTTCTAATAATTGTTTCTATTTCCTTGGTGTTAGTCGTGATCTCTCCCCTTTCATTCATAATTTTATTAATTTGGGTCCTTTCTCTTTTCTTTTGGATAAGTCTGGCCAGTGGTTTATCGATCTTATTAATTCTTTCAAAGAACCAGCTTCTAGTTTCGTTGATCTGATCTCCTGTGTTTCTGGCTTCTAATTCATTGATCTCTGCTCTGATCTTAATTATTTCTCTTTTAATGCATGGCTTAGGCATCGTTTGTTGCTTTTTCTCTAGTTCTTTAGGATGTAGAGTTGGTGAATTTGGGATTTTTCTATTTTTTTGAGTGAGGCTTGGATGGCTATGTACTTCCCCCTTAGGACTGCCTTTGCAGTATCCCATAGGTTTTGGACTGATGTGTTTTCGTTCTCATTGGTTTCCATGAATTGTTTAAGTTCTTCTTTGATTTCCTGGTTGACCCAAACATTCTTGAGCAGAGTGGTCTTTAGCTTCCAAGTGTTTGAATGTCTTCCAATTTTTTTCTTGTGACTGAGTTCTAGTTTTAAAGTATTATGGTCTGAGAATATGCAGGGAATAATATCAGTCTTTTGGTATCGTTTCAGACCTGATTTGTGACCCAGTATGTGGTCTGTTCTGGAGAAAGTTCCATGTGCGCCCGAGAAGAATGAGTATTCTGTTGTTTTAGGGTGGAATGTTCTGTATATATCTATGAGGTCCATCTGGTCCAGTGTGTCATTCAATGCTCTTGTTTCTTTGTTGATTTTCTGCTTAGATGATCTGTCTATTGCTGAGAGTGGAGTATTGAGGTCTCCTACAATTAACATATTGTTATCAATATGACTATTTTGGTTAACAGTTGGCTTATGTAGATGGCTGCTCCCATGTTGAGGGCATAGATATTTACAATTGTTAGCTCTTCTGGTTGGATAGGCCCTTTAAGAATGATATATTGTCCTTCTGTGTCTCTAACCACAGTCTTTAGTTTAAAATCTAATTTGTCTGATAAAAGAATTGCTACCCCAGCTTTCTTTTGAGGTCCGTTGGCATGGAAGATGGATCTCCATCCCTTCACTTTCAGTCTGGATGAGTCTCTTGTAGGTTCAAAATGAGTCTCTTGTAGACAGCATCTGGATGGGTCCTGTCTTTTTAGCCAATCTGCAACCCTGTGCTGTTTTATGGGAGCATTTAGGCCATTCACGTTGAGAGTGATTATTGATAGATATGAATTAATTGTTATCATGTTGCCAGTGAAGACCTTGTTTTTATAGATTGTCCCTGTAAATTTCTGTTGTATATCACTCTTGGGGTCTTTCTCCTTTTGTAGAACCCTCCTTAATATTTCTTGCAGGGCCAGCTTAGTGGTCACATTTTCTTTCAGTTTCTCCCAGTCTTGGAAGCTCTGCATCTCTCCATCCATTCTAAATGACAACCTTGCCAGATAATGTATTCTTGGCTGCATGTTCTTCTTGTTTAGTAACCTAAATATGTCTTGCCAGGCCTTTCTGGCTTGCCAGGTCTCTGTGGGTAGGTCTGACATTATTCTGATGTTCCTCCCTCTGTATGTAAGGAATATCTTCCTCCTAACTGCCCTTAAGATGGTTTCCTTGGTTCTAAGATTTGCAAGTTTTACTATTACATGCCGGGGTGTTGGCCTGTTTTCCTTATCTTGGGAGGGGTCCTCTTTGCCTCTAGGACATGAATGTTTGTTTCATTCCCCAGATAGGGAAGTTCTCAGCTATGATTTGCTCAAATATGTCTTCTAGTCCCCTCTCTCTCTCCACCACCTCAGGGATTCCAATAATTCTGACATTGGAACGTTTCATGGTGTCACTTATTTCTCAGATTCTATTTTCATGGATTCTGAGTTGTTTTTCCCTGGCCTTCTCTTTTCCCTTTTTGTCTCTTGATTGGTCTTTCGGTCACTAATTCATTCTTCTGCCTCGCTTACCCTAGCTGTGAGAACACCTAGATTAGATTGGATCTCATTGACAGCATTGTTAAGTTCTGCCAATTCAGCTTTCTTTTCTGCCCTTTGAGACTCTATGTTGGCATTAATTGATTTCTCCATTCTAGCTATTGTCTTCACTATTGCTAGCCTGAATTCCATCTCCAACATCTTGGTTATATCTGAATCCCTTTGTAAATCTGTGGCATAAGTCATAGTCTCTGAGGCTTTTCTATTTTGGGGGTTCCTCCTCCTAGTCATTCTGCTGAGGGGTGGTTGAAGGAATGTATAGAGTCCAAATTATTGACCACAACCCCAGCAAGATGCACCTGTTTTCTAGGGACCTTAGGGTTGCTGGCCTCTTGTTCTCCCAGCCTGTCTTCTGGGTTAGGGGCCTGCTGCACCATTACTCAGGCAACCCTGTTTAGGCAGAGTTGCCATGCCCCCTGTGGCAGGGAATGGGCTCAGTGAAAACTGTTTTGGGGGGGCATTTTTTCTCTTGCGGCTTTCCTGGTGACCTTCTGCATCTCTTTGGAGAGTCTGAGCAGAAGAGACCATTTCCAGCCCTCTGCCTCAGAGCAGAGAGATCGCAGTCTGTTCTTCAGTGAGCTCTCCAGGCCACAATATCTCCATTTCTGTCCATGCTGCTATAAACTGCAGTGTCGTGAGTTGTGTGCCCCTCAGCAGCGCTCCCACTCCTTGCCTCCAGGTCAGGGCACATCTCTGCCCTTTGTACTTCTAAAACCACCAGCCACCCCCAGTTCTCACACATGCCCTGCTGCTCTGGTTTCTGTCAGGGATGCTGCCCTAAAGTCCTTTACCCGTAGCTACCGGTCTGCGAGTCTGTGCCCTGTCCCCAGTGTGGGAAGCTATTGCTCACTTGCGGTGTAGGATCCCCACGGCCAGACTCCCTCCTGCTGCCATTTATCCTCCAATATCTGCCCGCGTAATCACGGCTCCCCGCTTCTACCTTGAAACCAACCGCCTGTGATATTCTGTTTGTAGAGATCCAGATCTTCTTACATCTCAGGCTGGTTTCATGGGTGTTCAGAGTGGTCTGGTAGATATCCAGCTCAATTCCAGGGACTGGTTGGGATAAGGTCCCCTACTCCTCTTCCATCTTTTCCCCCTCCATTGGTTCTTTTTAAAATCTGTATCTCTTTATTGACATTTACCATTCGACTTGATATTTCTATCATACCTTCATTTATGTCTTTGAACAAAATTCCTTTACTTCTTTTGCACATATTTATGACAGTTACTTTGAAATCTTCCACTTTTAAGTTCAATATCTATTTTTCAAAAGTCTTTCCCTTTGTTTCCTCTTTTTTTCCTGATGAGTCATCTTTTCCTGTTTCTTTGCACAGCTTTTATTTGTTGGACTCAGTATTTTAAATAATATATTGTAGCAACTCTGGATACTGGTCCCTTATATCTGGGTCTTGGTATTGTGTTTGTTGATTATTTGTCTAGTCGTTGGATGGATTGTTTTAGTGAAGTTTATTTTTCATACTTTCTACTTACCCTCACAATATTAAGTCTCTGAATTTGCTTCTCAGTGCAGCACAGCTTTGGTTATGCCCACAGTCACCCTGGAATGACAGTGGTCCTTGTAGGCTTTTCCCTCTTCTTCTGTCCCCACTCAGCTGTTAAAATCCCACTAATTGCTCCATTTGTTCCATTATTTACAACGATGCAGGAACATAAGTTTCTGTACAAATTAATATAATCAAAGTGTACTTCCTCTGATGGGCTATTTCATGAGGTTAGAGTTTGCTATTTATTCAGATCCAGTAGGACTCCTTCCCCTATCCTTTTCTCCAGTTGTATCTTGCAAACTAGCTGCCCTACATGCTAGGGTATATATTCATTAAGTCCATAAAATTTCCACCCAAATCTTTTCATCACAACTTCAACTGTTTTTGTGAGGGCTCTTAAGTATAATCTTCTCCATACTCTGTTACAGATCCTTCAAGGAGAGATTAGGTTCTATCTGTTTTATAGCCTATTTCTCCCCCAAGGCAAAATCTCTGAGCCTAGACTCTGGATCTGATGGTGAAGACAATAACAAGTTTCTCTCTAATTGACACCCATGCAGTAGCCTGAAGTCCTGTGGCTTGCCACTTCTGGTATGGATCCATGGACTTAGTAGTTTCAGCACATATGGTTGAGATAGAGCCTCCAAAATGAGTGGGGGCTGGGCAAAAGATAAGGGTCCCAACCTCATGATCAAACTTGCCCAGGAATTAGCCTCATCACTGACAGCTGGGGAAATGACAAGAAATGCCAAAATGAAAGTAACAATTATGCTTGCATTGACTTACTGCAATAGTGGAAGCAAGAAAGAAAGATGTACTGGCTCCTCAGCATTCAGTACCCACCCCACAACCCCCATGAAATGGCACTGTATGAAGGTTAGATAACATGGTGCACAGATTGGGGGAATTGTTTAACTGCCTAGGAATCCTGAACAAAAGCCTTCTCCAGCATCTTTATGAACCTGTTGGCCAGGTGGCAGGAGAGGGAAAAGTTTAGAAGTAGAAAGGTAGTGAGTCAAAGTGAAGAAAAGTGCTTCTGCCAAGGCTTCTGATAAGGAAGCCACCAAATCGAGGTACTTGGGCTAGAATGTAGACACTGTATGAACCTAGATGGCTCAGGGTGGGGTGAGGGGGATGAGCCCTTGACAGGAACTCTCCCATTGCAGAAAACTGCAATGCACTAGCTGTGCACCAAATCTGGTGTGAGTAGGGTAGCTTCTTCTCATGACTTCTGCTAGACCAAGCCTTGTAATTGCCTATAGTTCCTTCTAAAAGATCACACATAAGATTCTGGCTTAGAGCTAGACTCTTCAATTAACAAAACAGAGAAAATTTAACTAAACTAAACAAGAAATGTAAGAATGTTCAAATTGCTAAAATCAGGACTGAAGAAGGGAACATTATTTCTTACATTACAGAATACTAGGAACAACTCTATACCAACAAATTAAATAACTTAAAGGAAATTGACAAATTACTTGAAAGATACAAACTACCAAACTCATAAGAAATGGAAAATATGAATACATATATACAAAGAAAAGACATTAAATAACTAATTTTAAAACTTCCTACAAAGAAATGCCCAGTTTCATATGGCTTAACTGCTGAATTCTACCAGACATTCAAAGAATGAATACCAAATCTTCATAAACCCCTATCAAGCCATTCATTATATGAGGCCAATATTATCCCTATACCAAACCAGACAAAGACATTATGAGAAAAAGAAGACCAATATCCTATGGATAGAAAGACACAAATCTTCAATAAAATACTAGCAAGCCAAATTCAGCAGCATATAAAAATGGATTATATACCATGTCCAAGTGAGACTTATTCTAGGAATGTAGGAATAGTTTAATATCAAAAATCGATGTTATAAATCATATTAAGGAACAAAGTACAAAAAATAATTGTGTCAATAGATGTATAAAAAGTATTTCACAAAATTCAACACCTTTTCATAAAATGTTCATAAAAATGCATAGCAAAGAGGTTACTGCCTATGTTCTCCTCTAGGATTTTGATGGAGCTCACATTGAGCTCTTTCATCCACTTTGAGTTTATCTTTGTGAATGGTGTTAGAGAATGGTCGAGTTTCATTCTTCTTCATGTGGCTGTCCAATTTTCCCAGCACCATTTATTGAAGAGACTGTCTTTTTTCCATTGCATGTTTTTTCCTGCTTTGGCAAAGATTCTTTGACCATAGAGTTGAGGGTCCATATCTGGGCTGTCTATTCTGTTCCATTGGTCTATATGTTTGTTTTTGTGCCAGTACCATGCTGTCTGGGTGATCACAGCATTGTAATATAGCTTGAAATCGGGCAAAGTGATGCCCCAGCTTTGTTTTTCTTTTTCAACATTTCCTTGGCGATTCAGGGTCTTTTGTGATTCCATACAAATTTTAGGATTATTTGTTCCAACACTTTGAAAAATGTCTTTGGAATTTTGATCGGGATGGCATTGAAGGTATAGATCGCTCTGGGTAGCATAGACATTTTAACAATGTTTATTCTTCTGATCCATGAGCATGGACTGTTTTTCCATCTTTTTGTGTCTTCTTCAATTTCTTTCATGAGTTTTCTGTAGTTCCTAGAGTATAGATCCTTTACCTGTTTGGTTAGGTTTATTCCGAGGTATCTTATGGTTTTTGGTGCTATTGTAAATGGAATCGTTTCTCTAATTTCTCTTTCTACAGTTGCGTTGTTAGTGTATAAGAAAGCAACTGATTTCTGTGCATTGATTTTGTATCCTGCCACATTACTGAATTGCTGTATGAGTTCTAGTAATTTGGGGGTGGAGGCTTTTGGGTTTTCCACATAAAGTATCATGTCGTCTGCGAAAAGAGAGTTTGATTTCTTCTTTGCTAATTTGAATACCTTTTATTTCTTTTTGTTGTCTGATTGCTGTTGCTAGGACTTCTAGTACTATGTTGAACAATAGTGGCAAGAGTGGCAGTACCTCTTTGACATTTCCCACAGCAACTTCTTTCAAGATACATCTCCAAAAGCTAGTGAAAAAAAAGCAAAAATGAACTTTTGGTACTTCATCAAGATAAAAAGCTTCTGCACAGCAAAGGAAACAGTCAACGAAATAAAGAGGCAACCCACAGAATGGGAGAAAATACTTGCAAATGACACTACAGTTAAAGGGCTGGTATCCAAGATCTATAAAGAACTTCTCAAACTCAACACCCAAAAAACAAAATCAAGTCAAAAAGTGGGCAGAAGATATGAAAAGACACTTCTCTGAAGAAGACATACAAATGGCTAACAGACACATGAAAAAATGTTCATCATCATTAGCCATCAGGGAAATTCAAATTAAATCCACATTGAGATACCACCTTACACCAGTTAGAATGGCAAAAATGGACAGGGAAAGAAACAACAAATGTTGGAGAGGTTGTGGAGAAAGGGGAACCCTCTTACACTGTTGGTGGGAATGCAAGTTGGTACAGCCACTTTGGAAAACAGTGTGGAGGTGCCTCAAAAAGTTAAAAATAGAGCTACCCCATGACCCAGCAATTGCACTCCTGGGTATTTACCCCAAAGACACAGATGTAGTGAAGAGAAGGGCCATATGCACCCCAATGTTCATAGCAGCAATGTCCGCAATAGCCAAACTGTGGAAAGAGCCGAGATGCCCTTCAACAGATGAATGGATAAAGAAGATGTGGTCCATATATACAATGGAATATTACTCAGCCATCAGAAAGGATGAATACCCAACCTTTGCATCAACATGGATGGAACTGGAGGAGATTATGCTAAGTGAAATAAGTCAAGCAGAGAAAGTCAATTATCATATGGTTTCACTTATTTGTGGAACATAAGGAATAGCATGGACGACATTAGGAGAAGGAAGGGAAAAATGAAGGGGGGGGAATTGGAGGGAGAGATGAATCATGAGAGACTATGGACCTGAGAAACAAACAGGGTTTTAGAGGGGAGGGGTGGTGTGGGGACGGTTTAGCCCAGTGATAGATATTAAGGAGGGCATGTACTGCATGAAGCACTAGGTGTTATATGAAAACAATGGATCATGGATCACCACATCAAAAACTAATGATGTATTGTATGGTGACTAACATAGCATAATAAAATAAAATTTAAAAAAAATAAAAAAGAAAATAAGAGAAAAAAGAAAAAAAAGGACAAAGTAAAATCGACATTGACAGGTCATATGATATTGTATGTAGAAAATCCTAAGGAATATGTACACACACAAAAATATATTAAAGCTAACATATGAATTCAACAATTTTTCAGGATACAAAGTATGTGTGAAATAATCAGTTGTATTTCTTTATTCTTGCAACAAACAAAATGAAAATAATATTAAGGAACAATCCCATTTATGATAGCACCACAAAGATTAAAATGCTTAGAAATAAATGTTTTAAAGTAGTGCAAAATTTATACTCCAAAAGTACAAACAATATAAGAAATAAAAGAATCTAAGTAAATGAATAAACATCCCATGTTTATTGATTGGAAAGTTTAATATTGTTAAGACGGCAATATTCCCCAAATTGACCTATGGATTAAATTCAGTCCTTATCAGAATTCTGGATGCCTTCTTTTTACAAATTGACACACTGATTCTAAAATTCATAAGGAATTGCAGGGGACCCAGAATAGCCAAAACAATCTTTTAAAAGATGCACGAAATTGGAGGACTTACACTTCTCAATATTAAAACTTAACACAAAGCTTCATAATCAAGACAGTGTGATTTTGGGATAAGACATATAGATCAATGGATAGAATTGAAAGTTTAAAAAGAGTCTATTAAACTATTGTCAATTGATTTTTTTTAAAGTTTTATTTATTTATTTGAGAAAAAGAGCACAAGCAGGAGGGGCAGAGAGAGAGGGAGAGAGAATCTCAAGCAGACTCCTCACTGAGCATGGAGTCCAACATGGGGCTCAATCTCATTACCCTGAGATCGCAACCTGAGCCAAAACCAAGAGTCAGATGCTTAATCAATTGCACCACCCAAGCACCCCTATAGTCAATTGATTTTTGACAAGGGTACCAAGACAATAGAGAAAGAACAGTCTTCCAAAAATTGTGCTGGGGTAACTGAATGTTAACATGCAAAAGAATAAAGTTGGACCCCTACCTCACACCATATACATAAATGAACTCAAATACATAATAGATTATAAGAGCTAAAATTCTAAAATGCTTAGAATGAAACTTAGAAGTAAATCTTTGCAATCTTGGGTTAGACAATGATTTGTTAAATACAACACCAAAAGCACAGCAACAAAGGAAATATACATAATAAAATGAACCTCATGATACCTAAAAACTTTTATGAATCAAGGAATACCATTAAGAACATGAAAATGCAGGGTGAGGGGAGATAAGATGGCAGAGGAATAGAGAAAGATGGAGCTTGCCTCATCCTTCAGACACAGCTAGATGAATATCAAATCACTTTAAACACAGAAGAAATCAATCTGGGGACTGAGAGAGCAAAACTGCACAACTGGAGCTAGAAAGGCAACCACATCATGGAAGGTAGGAGCTGCAGAGAGTTGATTTGGGGGAGAAAAGAACTGCAGGTGCTATGAAGGGTAGGGAGCCCTGGTCATGGAAAGAGGAGCAAGAGAGAGAGAGAAAGAGTAAGGGTGTGTGCAGGGTATATCACAGAAAATTCTTTCCCAAAACCATTGACTGAGAAGAGAAGAGGGGTGAAGCACTGCAAGAATTTATAAAAGGTGGAGCCCAAAGTCTGAAGTTTTGAAGGTCTACGCCATCACCAGGGTCATGCCTGATGGGCTTAGAAGTGTTCCAGCGGGGAAGGAGGGCAGTCATCTTGGAGCAGACCGTATAGGCTCAGGATCCCCAGGGTCACATGGGGAGAAACAGTTCCCCTTCTTGAAGTGCACTTGGGAGAAGTGTCATGGCCTCTCCTGAGACAAAAAGGCCTGGAGGGTGGCAACATGCTGACCTATTCACTGGCATAGGAACAGAGATGCTGGCTGAGGACAGCAAACCCGGGTTCCAGGTTTTGTCTGTGCTTTATCATAAACTCTGAACTGATGCAAGGTCACATGTTCAATTTCCAGCAAACAGCAAAAGTGTGATAAGACCCTCCCCCAGAAGAACAGTACATGTACCTGTCATGCGGATCTCTAAAATTTGGAGTTTTGAAACCCAGCCATGTGCCTGAGATAAAACACAGAAGTACTGTGCCTCCTGGCAGGTGGACAGCTCAGATACAGGAATGGTGAAGGAAGGGATCTGGAAGAAGCTGGGGACACACGAGGGATGAGTGCTTGCTCTTCTGTGAGGGCTTCCTGAGGAATGGCAAGAGTGAACTTCCCACTCTGGGGCAGAGAGAGCAGGGTGACACTATATCCCTGCTGCCCATCAACAGGGACTGACCTCAGCGAGCAAAACAGCACCACCCAGTGGAGGCCTGAGCTGTTTACACCAAGCCGCACCCCCCCTACACCCTACAAGTGCATCTCCACTAGGGCAGGTCTCCTGGAGAATCAGTACAGTAGGCCCCACCTCCAGAAGACCAGCACAAACCCCTTGCATGCACCAAGTCTACTGATCATAGAGTGTTGCAAAACTCAGCTATAGGGGAAATAAGATCTAACTTCCTTTTGCTTAATATTAATTTTAATTTGTTATTATTATTATTTTGTTATTATTTGGATCTAGCATCTTTTAAAAAGCAACACACATAGGATCTAGCTTCCCCTTATTTTTATTTTTATTATTTTTTGGACTTCATATAGCCATTACTATCAGGAGTAGGAATATAACAGGCTTTACTAGCAAAAACACAATGACCCAGACAAAATGACAAGATGGAGGAATTCACCCCAAAAGAAAGAATAGGAAGAAGTAATGGCCAGGGATTTAATCAATACAGATGTAAGTAAGATGTCTGAAATAGAATTTAAAACAGCAATTATAAGGATACTAGCTGGGCTTGAAAATAGCTTAAGAGGACACTAGAGAATCCCTTACTGCAGAGATAAAAGACTAAAAACTACCCAGGCCAAAATAAAAAATGCCCTAAACAAGATGCAAATCCGAATGGATGCCATGACTATGAGGATGGATGAAGCAGAGGAATGAATCAGTGATATAGAAGATAAAATTTTGGAAAATAATGAAAATGAAAAGAGAGAGAAAGACAGGTATCAGATCACAAATGTAGACTTAGGGAACTTAGCAATTCTTTAAGTGTAGTAACATTTGTATCATAGGAGTCCCAGAAGAAGAAAAAGTAAAAGGAGTGTGTTTATTTGAGCAAATTATAGCTGAAAACTTCCCTAATCTGGGGAAGGATACCGATATCCAAATCCAAGAAGTACAGAGAAATCCAATGAAATTCATCAAAAGCCGGCCATCACCAAGACATGTCATAGTCAAAATCACAAAATACACAGATAAAGAAAGAATCCTGAAAGCAGCAAGGGGGAGGGGGAAAGGACTTAACCAATCAGGGACAACAGATCAGGTTCACAGCAGATCTCTCCACAGAAACTTGGCAGACCAGAAGAGAGTGGAATGATATATTCAATGTGCTGAATGTGAAAAAATATGCAGCCAAGAATACTTTATCCACCAAGGCTGTCATTCAGAATAGAAGGACAGAGTTTCCCAGACAAAAACTAAAGGGGTTCATGACCACCAAACCAGCCCTGCAAGAAATATTAAAGGGAACTCTTTGAATGGGGGAAAAAAGACCCAAATCAACAAAGACTAGAAAGGAACAGAAAACATCACCAGAAACACCAGCTTTACGGGTAACACAATGGCACTAATTCATATCTATCAATAATCTTTCTAAATGTAGGAATGGAAAACCATCTATCATGCTAATGGACACCAAGAGAAAGCCAGAGTAACCATACTTATATCAAACAAGCTAGATTTTATTTTTTATTTATTTTTTATTTTTTTAAAGATTTTATTTATTTGACAGAGAGAGCACAAGCAGAGCGAGAGAGAGGGAGAAGCAGGTTCACCGCTGAGCAAGGAGCCTGATGTGGGACTTGATCCCAGGACCCTGGGATCATGACCTGGGCCGAAGGCAGCCGCTTAACCGACTGAGCCACCCAGGTGTCCCAAACAAGCTAGATTTTAAACCAAAGACTGTAACAAGAGATGAAGAAGGTCATTATATGATAATTAAGGGATCTGGCCATCAAGAAGATCTAACAGTTATAAATATTTATGCCTCTAACATGGGAGCACCCAAATATATAAATCAATTAATAACACACATAAAGAAACTCACTGATAATACAAAGATAGTAGGGGACTTCAACACCCCACTTACAGCAAAGAACAGATCATCTAAGCCAAAATTCAACCAGGAAGCAATGGGTTTGAAAGACACACTGGAACCAGATGTACTTAACAGACATAGTCAGAATATTTAATCCTAAAGCAACAAAATACACATTCTTTTCAAGTGCACATGGAACATTGTACAGAATAGATCATGTACTGGGTCAAAAATCAGCCCTCAACAAGTACAAAGAGATTAAGATTATACCATGCATATTTTCAGACCACAACACTATGAAAGTTGAAGTCAACCACAAGAAGAATTCAAAACACCACAAATATGTCTTTTTGTTAAAAAGAACATCCTAGTAAAGAATGAATGGGTTAACCAGGAAATCAAAGAAGAAATAAAAAATACACGGAAGCAAATGAAAATAAAAACACAACAGTCCAAAACCTTTGGGATGCAGCAAATGCTATCATAAGAGGGAAGTATATAGCAATGCAGGCTTATCTCAAGAAGCAAGAAAAATCTCAAATACAGAACCTAACCTTACACCTTAAGGAGCTAGAAGAAGAACAGCAAATAAAGCCTAAAGCCAGCAAAAGAAGGGAAATAATAAAGATTAGAGCAGAAATAAATGATATAGAAACAACAAAAAACCTCACAGTAGAACAGATCAACAAAACTAAGAACTGGTTCTTTGAAAGTATTAATAAAATTGATAAAGCCCTAACCAGACTTATCAAAAAGAAAAGAGAAAGGACCCAAATAAATAAAATCACAAACGAAAGATAATAGATCACAACCAATACCAAAGAAACACAATTACAAGAGAATATTATGAAAAACTGTATGACAAGAAACTGGGCAATCTGGAAGAAAGGGACAAAGTCCTAGAAACATATAAACCACCACAACTGAAACAGGAAGAAACAGGTAATTTGAACAGACCTGAAACTAACAAAGAAATTAAATCAGTAATAAAAAATCTCCCAACAAACAATATTTAAAGAGAAGCTAATACAGGGGCGCCTAGGTGGCTCAGTTGGTTGGGCGACTGCCTTCGGCTCAGGTCATGATCCTGGAGTCCTGGGATCGAGTCCCACATCGGGCTCCCTGCTCAGCAGGGAGTCTGCTTCTCCCTCTGACCCTCCTCCCTCTCGTGCTCTCTCTCTCTCATTCTCTCTCTCAAATAAATAAATAAAAATCTTAAAAAAATAAAAAATAAAAAATAAATAAAGAGGAGCTAATACCTATTTTTCTGAAACTGTCCCAAAAATAGAAATGGAATGAAGACTTCCAAACTCATTCTATGAGGCCAGTATTAACTTGATTCCAAAACCAGACGAAGATCCCATTAAAAAGGAGAATTATAGGCCAATATTCCTGATGAACACAGGTGCAAAAATTCTCAACAAAATACTAGCAAATCGAATCCAACAATACATTAAAAGAATTATTCACCAAAATTAAGTGGGATTTATTCCTGGGCTGCAGGGGTGGTTCAATATTCACAAATCAATCAATGTGATACACCACATTAATAAAAGAAATGATAAGAACCGTAAGATCCTCTCAATAGATGCAGAACAAGCATTTGACAAAATACTAAAAACCCTCAACAAAGTAGGTATAGATGGAACATACCTCAATATCCTAAAAGCCATATATGAAAGACCCATGGCTAATATCATCCTCAGTGAGGAAAAACAGAGATTTTCCTCTATGGTCAGGAACAAGACAGGGATGTCCACTGTCACCATTACTATTTAACATAGTACTGGAAGTCTTAGCCTCTGAGTAAGACAGAAAGAAATAAAAGGCATCCAAATCAGAAGAAGTCAAACTTTCACTATTTGCAGGTGACAGGATACTCTATGTACCTTAAAGACTCCACCAAAAAAATTTGCTAGAACTGATACATGAATTTGCATAAAATCAACATACATAAATCTGTTGCATTTATATGCCAATAATGAAGCAGCAGAAAGAGAAATCAAGGAATTGATCCCATGTATAATTGCACCAAAAACCATAAGATGCCTAGGAATAAAAACCTAACCAAAGAGGTAAAAGATCTATACTCTGAAAAATATAAGACACTTATGAAAGAAATTGAAGATGACTCAAAGAAGTGGAAAAACATTCCATGCTCATGAATTGGAAGAACAAATATGTTAAAATGTCTATACTACCTAAAGCAATCTACACATTTAATGCAATCTCTATCAAAATACCACCAGCATTTTTCACAGAGCTAGAACAAAGAGTCCTAACATTTGTATGGAACCACAAAAGACCCTGAATAGCAAAAGTAATGTTGAAAAAGAAAAGCAAAGCTGGAAGCATCACCATTCCAGACTGCAAGCTATATTACAAAGCTGTAGTCATCAAGACAGTATGGTACTGGCACAAAAAGAGACATAGATCAATGGAACAGAATAGAAAACTCAGAAATGGACCCACAACTCTATGGTCAACTAATCTTC
This sequence comes from Neomonachus schauinslandi, assembly GCF_002201575.2. Taxonomy (NCBI): domain Eukaryota; kingdom Metazoa; phylum Chordata; class Mammalia; order Carnivora; family Phocidae; genus Neomonachus; species Neomonachus schauinslandi. The sequence goes on along the minus strand of NC_058406.1, from coordinate 91,994,744 downwards.
CACAAAGCAGGAAACAATATCCAATGGAAAAAGACAGTCTTTTCAACAAATGGGGTTGGGAAAGCTGGACAGCCACATGCAGAAGAATGAAACTGGGCCACTTTCTTACACCATACATGAAAGTAAATTCAAAATGGAAGAATGGCCTAACTGTGAGACAAGAAACTATCAAAATCCTAGAGGAGAAGACAGGCAGCAACCTCTTTGATCTGAACTGGGACAACTTCTTTAGACACGTTGCCAGAGGCAAGGGAAACAAAGGCAAAAAGGAAATTTTGGGACTTCTTCAGGATAAAAAGTTTCTACACAGCAAAGGAAATAATCAACAAAACTAAAAGGCTACTTTCAGAATGGGAGAAGATATTTGCAAATGGCATATCTGATAAACGGTTAGTATCCCAGATCTATAAAGAACTTCTCAAACTCAACACCCAAAAAATAAATAATCCAGTTAAAAAATGGGCAGAGGACATGAGTAGTCATTTTTCCAAAGAAGACATCCAGATGGCTAATAGACACATGAAAAGATGCTCAACATCACTTATCATCAGGGAAATATGAATCAAAACCACAATGAGATACCACCTCAGACCCGTCAAAATGGCTAACCTTAACAACACAAGAAACAACAGGTGTTGGCAAGGATTTGGAGAAAGGGGAACCCTCTTACACTATTGGTGGGAATGAAAACTGGTGCAGCCACTCTGGAAAACAATATAGAGGTTCCTCAAGAAGTTCAAACTAGAACTACATTATAACCCAGCAATTGCACTATTAGGTATACAAAGGATACAAAAATACAGACTCGAAGGGATACATGCACCCTGGTGTTTAGAGCAGCACTATCAACAATAGCCAAACTATTGAAATAGCCCAAGTGTCAATCAACTGGTGAATGGATAAGGAAGATGTGATATATATATATATCTCCACACACCCAATGGAATATTATTCTATTACTCGGCCATCACAAAAAAAAAATGAAATCTTGCTATTTGCAAAGACATGGGTGGAGCTAGAGTGTATTATGGTAAGTGAAATAACTCAGACAGAGAAAGACAGATACCATATGATTTCACTCATATGTGGAATTTAGGAAACAGATGAACACATGGGAAGGGAAAAAAGAAAGGGAAGCAAATAATAAAAGACTGTTGATAGAGAACAAACAGTTGGTGGAGGGATGTGGGTGGGTGTGGGCTAAATGGGTGATGGGTATTAAAGAGGACACTTGTTATAATGAGCACTGGGTGTTACATGTAAGTCATGAATCACTAAATTCTACTCCTGAGACCAAATTACGCTATATATTAGGTTGACTAGAACTTAAATAAAAATTTGGAAGAAATAAAGAAAATGCAGGTGGGAGCTAAGATGGTGGTGTAGTAGAAGGACCGTAAAGTTCCCTCATCCCTTGAACACAGCTACATAACTATCAAGTCATTACGAATACTCAAGAAATTGACCTGACAACAGTTAGAACAACTGCACAACTAGATGGATAGAAAAGGCCACTTTGAGGAAGGTAGTAAGTGTGGAGACATGGTTTGGAGGTAGAGACAGATTATGGGTCTGTGGAGGGGAGGGAGCCCTGATTGCAGAGAGTGGCAAGAGAGAGTGGAGTTCACAGGGAGAAGCACAAGAACAATTCTCCAACGTCACTGGCTGGGAAAATGAAAGAGGTGAATTTTGTGAGTTTTGCATCCAGCAGGACTCAAAGTTTCAGAGGTCCCTGGGATTGGCTGGGATAATAGAGGCCTGAGGATGCTGCCTTTCTTATGCAGTGATGGGAGACAAGCAAACCCAGGACAGACTGCATAATCTGAGCATTGCCTAAGTGGTGTGGGGAGAGACTTTTTTTTTTTTTTTTGGAGCACATTTTTGAGAGGTGGCATTGCTCTCTGGGAACAAAAGAACCAGTAGGTGCCATTTCCTTCCCCTGCCTCTCAGCATAGGCACAGAGACACCTGCTAAGGGCACCTAGCTGGGACACTGGCTGTTTAGCCTGCTTGCTCCAAATCCCTTACCCTGTGCTCTGCCATGACTGCTCTTCTGGGTCAAACCTCCATCCATCTCAGTACAGTGAGATGCTTTCCCAGAGGAATAGCATGGGTCCCTGCCACACCAGGTCCCTGAAGTTTGGAGTTTTAAAAGTCAGCAGACCTGGATAGGGTAGAACCCAAGGTGTGCTGCACTGCTACAGGCAGGCAAGTGACCCAGAGACAGACAGTGAGAAATAAGTGATCTGAAAAATGCCTGTGATGCATGAGGGGAAATTATTTGCTCCTCTGAAAGTGCTTTCCTGAGACCAGCAAGTATGGACTCCCCTCTCCAGGGACAAAGGAGCAGGCTGGCAAAATTTCTCTCCCCTACCCCTCAGCATAAACCAGCTTCATTAAACAGCACAGTGCCAACACTGGCTGCCTAGCCTCCTTACACCAAGTTCCACCCCCTTGCGCTCCACTGGTATGGCTTTTCTTGGGCAAGTGTACCTTAGTACCAGTGCAGTGGGCCCATCCCCCAGAAGACCAACACAAACCCCTGCATGCTCCACATCTACTGACCATAGTGTTCTGCAAAGCTTTAGTTCTAGTGGAAATAACATCAGGTCTCTTTTAGCAAGCAGACCAGAGCACACCTAGTTAAAACTCTCCATACTCTGGATAAGGTCCAGACACTCCCCACTGCAGGCAAGGAGAAACTGCAAAATACGGACCTGAAGGATAGAGCAGCCAAAACACAGGATAAGTGTGCATGCAGCACACACCTAGAGATACTCCTTAAAGTGCCAGGCTCATGGCATGACCTCTTCTTTATACAGCCATTACTCTCAGGAGGAGGAAATATAATAGACTTTCCTAACACACAAAAAAAGAGACCTAGGGTTCCTGGGTGGCCCAGGCCATTAACTGTCTGATGCTTGATTTCAGCTCAGGTCATGATCTCAGGGTCGTGAGGTCAAGCCCTATTTGGGCTCCATGCTGATCAGGGAGTCTACTTGAGAGTCTCTCTCTCTCCCTCACCCTCTGCTCCTCCCCCCATGTATTCTCTCTTTCAAATAAATAAATAAAAATCTTTAAAAATAAAAAAAGAAAGAAAGAAAAAAGAAAAAGACAGACCTAGACAAAATGCCAAGATTAAGGGATTCATCCCAAAAGAAAAAACAAGAAAAGGTCATGGCCAGAGGTCTAATCAAAACAGATATAACTAATATGTCTGATCCAGAATTTAAAGCAATGAGAGAAAGTCAATTAACATATGGTTTCACTTATTTGTGGAACATAAGGAATAGCATGGAGGACATTAGGAGAAGGAAGGAAGAAATGAAGGGGGGGGGGCAGGAATTGGAGGGAGAGATGAACCATGAGAGACTATGGACTCTGAGAAACAAACAGGGTTTTAGAGGGGAGGGGGGGTGGAGGGATGGGTTAGCCCAGTGATGGGTATTAAGGAGGGCATGTACTGCATGGAGCACTGGGTGTTATATGAAAACAATGGATCATGGATCACCACATCAAAAACTAATGATGTATTGTATGGTGACTAACATAACATAATAAAATTTTAAAAATTAAAAAAATAAAATAAAATAAAGCAATGATCAAATATCCTAGCTATGCTTAAGAAAAGCATAGAAGATGGGATGCCTGGGTGGCTCAGTCAGTTAAGCATCTACCTTTGACTCAGGTCACGATCCTGGGGTCCTGGGATCAAGTCCCACATTGGGCTCCCTGCTCAGCAGGGAGCCTGCTTCTCTCTCTGCCTGCTGCTCCCCCTGCTGTGCTCTCCCTCTCTCTGACAAATAAATAAATAAAATCTTTAAAAAAAAGAAAAGCATAGAAGACACCAGAGAGACCCTTACTACAGAGATAAAAGAGCTAAAAACCCATCAGACTGAAATGAACAATGCAATAACTGAGATTCAAAACTAACTGGATGTAATGGGCACAAGGATGGAAGAAGGAGAGGAACAAATAAGTGATATAGAAGATAGTATTATGGAAACTAATGAAGCTGAAAAAAAGAGGGAAAGAAAAATCTTGGATCATGAAAGAAGACTTAGGGAACTCAGTGACTCCATCAAATGTAGTAACATTCATATCATAGGAGTCCCAGAAGAGGAAGAGAAAAGGGGGTAGAAGGCTTATTTGGGCAAATTACAGCTGAAAACTTACTTAATCTGGGGAAGAAAACAGATCCAAATCCAGGGGACACAGAGAACTCCCATCAAAAGCAGCAAAAGCAAGCCAACACCAGGATATATTGTGGCTAAATTTGCAAAATATGGAAATAAAGAAAAACTTCTAAAAGCAGCAAGACAAAAGAAGTCCCTATATTACAATGAGAGGCCAATAAGTTCAGTGGCAGATCTCTCAACAGAAAGTTGGCAGGCCAGATAGGAGTGTCATGATATATTCAATGTGCTGAATGGGAAAAATATGCAGCCAAGAATATTCTATCCAGCAAAGCTATCATTCAGAATAGAAAGAAAGACAAAGTGTTTCCTAGACAAGCAAAAACTAAAGGAGTACATGATCACTAAGCCAGCCCTTCAAGAAATATTAAAGGGGATTGTTTGAGTGGGACAGAAACCAAAAGCGACAAAGACTAGAACAGAACAGAAAAAATGTCTAGAAACAACAAAACAAGTAAAAAAATTACACTAAATATGTATCTAACAATAATTCTTTTTTTATTTATTTGAGAGAAAGAGAGAGAGCATGACAAGGGACAGAGGGAGAGGGAGAGACAGACTCCCTGCCAAGCAGGGACCCTGATGTGGGGCACAATCCCAGGACCTTGGGATCATGACCTGAGCTGAAGGCAGATTTTTTTTTTAATTTAAATTTAATTATTTAACATAAAATGTATTATTAGTTTCAGAGGTAAGGGTCAGTGATTGATCAGTCTTATATAACACCCAGCGCTCATTACATCACATGCCCTCCTTAATGTCCATCACCCAGTTCATCCATCTGCACACATCTCAACTGAGCAACCCTTAGTTTGTTTCCATGATTGAGTCTCTTATGGTTTTCTCCCTCTCTAATGTATCTTGTTTTATTTTTTCCTCTCTTCCCCTATGATCCTCTGTTTTATTTCTTAAATTCCACATATCAGTGATATATGATAATTGTCTTTCTCTGATTAACTTATTTTGCTTAGCATAAAGCACTCTAGTTTCATCCATGTCATTGCAAATGGCAAGATTTCATTTTTTTTTTTGATGGCTGAGTAGTATTCCATTATATATATATACATATATATATATGTATATATATACACACACACACACACTGGACTATATATAAAATGGTTATATATATATATATATATATATCCACTCATCTGTCATGGACATCTAGGCTCTTTCCATATTTTGGCTATTGTGGACATTCAAAGGCAAATGCTTAACCAACTGAGCCACCCAGGCACCCTATCAATAATTATTCTGGATGTAAATGGACTAAATGCTCCAATCGAAAGACATAGTGTGTCAAAATGGATAAAAACAAGACCCATCTGCATGCTGCCTCTAAGAGACTCAGTTTAGACTTAAGAAACCTGCAGATTGAAAGTGGTGTGGAGAAACATTTGTTATGCAAATGGAAATCAGAAGAAAGCTGGAGGGTTTCAGAGGGGAGGGGGTTGGGAGAGGGGGTAACAGGTGATGGGTATTAAGGAGGGCACAGGCTGTGATGAGCACTGGGTGTTATATGTACCTGATGAATCACTGAACACTACATCAAAAACTAATGATGTACTATACAGTGACTAACTGAACATAATAAAAAAGAAAAAGAAAGCCAGAGTAGCAATACTTATATCACACCAACTATGTTTTAAACCAAAGACTATAACAAGAAATGAAGAATGGCACAATATCATAATAAAGGGGACTATACAAATGGAAGATCTAACATTATAAATATTTACACCCCCAAATTAGGAGCATCCAAATAAATAAGTCAATTAATAACAAACATAAAGGAACTCAATGATAATAATAAAATAATAGTGGGGACTTAAACACCCCACTTACAGCAATGCACAGATCATCTAAGCAGAAAATCAACAAGGAAACAATGGGTCTGAAAGACACACTGGCCCAGATGGACTTAACAAATATATTCAGAACATTTCATCCTAAAGCAGTAGAATACACATTCTTTTCAAGTACACATGGAACATTCTCCAGAAGAGATCACATATTAGGTCACAAATCAAGCCTCAATAAATACAAAAATATTGAAATCATACCATGCACATTTTCTTTCTTTCTTTCTTTCTTTCTTTCTTTCTTTCTTTCTTTCTTTCTTTCTTTCTTTCTTTCTTTCTTTCTTTCTTTCTTTCTTTTTTTTACCATGCACATTTTCTGACCACAACACTATGAAACTTGAAGTCAAACACAGGAAAAAATTTGGAAAGATCACAAATACTTAGAGAATAAGGAACATCCTACTAAAGAATGAATGGGTTAATCAGGAAATTAGAGAAGAAATAAAAAATATGTGGAAGGAAATGAAAATGAAAACACAACAGTCCAAAATCTTTGAGATGCAGCAAAAGCAGTCATAAGAGGGAAGTATATAGCAATGTAGGCCTACCTCAAAAAGCAAGAATATCAAATAAGTGACCTAACCTTACACCTAAACAAGCTGGAAAAAGAAGAAAAAATGAAGCCTAAAGCCAGCAGAAGAAGGAAAATTATAAAGATTAGAGCAGAAATAAATTAGATAGAAGCTAAAAAACAAAAAAACAAAAAACAAAAAACTGTAGAGCAGACCATGAATCCAGGAGCTGGTTCTTTGAAAAAATTAATAAAATTGATAAACCCCTAACCAGACATGTCAAAAAGAGACCTGTTCTAGAGTAATAAAACTATAATGTGTAGCTAAGCATTGGACTCAGAATGAAAAGAACAGAGAGAGAGAGAGACAAACTAAGAAACAGACTCTTAACTACTGAGAACAAACTGATGGTTACCAGAGGGGAGGTAGGTTGGCATATAAGTGAAATAGGTGAAGGGTATTAAAGAGTACACTTATCATGATGAGCACTGAGTAATGTATAGAATTGTTCAATCACTATATTGTACACCTGAAACTAATATAACACTGTATGTTAACTATACTGGAAATAAAATTTAAAAACTTAATTTAAAAAAAGAAGAAAAACAATTAAAAAAAAGAGAGAAAGGACTCAAATAAAATCACAAATGAGAGAGGAGAAATAACAACCAACACCACAGTAATACACACAATTATAAGAGAATTTTATGAAAAATTATGCCAACAAATTGGACAACCTTGACAATGGGTAAATTCCTTGAAACATATGAACTACCCAAACTGAAACAGGAAGAAATAGAAAACTTGAACAGACCAATAACCAGCAAGGAAATTGAATCAGTAATAAAAAAAAAATCTCCCAACAAACAAAAGACCAAGGCCAGATGGATTCACAGGGGAATTCTACCAAACATGAAGATTTAATACCCATCTTTCTCAAACATCTCCAAAAAATAAAAATGGAGGGAAAATTTCCAAACTCATTCTACGAGACCAGCATTACCCTGATTCCAAAACAAGACAAAGACTCCACTAAAAGAGAGAATTACAGGCCGATATCCCTGATGAACATGGATGTAAAAATTCTCCACAAGATACTAGTAAATTGAAGCCAACAGTACATTAAAAGAATTATTCACCATGATCAAGTGGGATTTATTCCCGGGCTACAGGGGTGGTTCAATATTTGCAAATCAATCAATGTGATACACCACATTAATAAAAGAAAGGATAAGAACCATATATTCCTTTTAATAGCTGCAAAAAAAAAAAAAGCCATTTGACAAAGTACAGCCTCCATTCGTGATAAAAACCCTCAACAAAGTAGAGACAGAGGGAACATACCTCAACATCATAAAGACCATACATGAAAAACCCACAGCTAGTATCATCCTCAGTGGGGGAAAACTGAGAGCTTTTCCCCTAAGGTCAGGAGCAAGACAGGGATGTCCATTCTCACCACTGTTATTTAACATAGTACTGGAAGTCCTAGCATCAGCAATCAGACAACAAAAAGAAATAAAGGCATCCTGGGATGCCTGGGTGGCTCAGTCAGTTAAGTGTCTGCCTTGGGCTCAGGTCCGTGATCGCAGTCCTGGGGTCAAGTCCCGCATCGAGCTCCTTGCTCAGCGGGGAACTTGCTTCTTCCTCTGCCTGCTGCTCCCCCTGCTTGTGCTTTCTCTCTCTCTGACAAAAATAGAATAAAATCTTAAGAAAAAAAGAAAGAAAGGCATCCAAATAAGCAGGGAAGAAATCAAACTCAGATGACATAATACCCTATATAGAAAAACCAAAGGCTCCATTGAAAAATTTTTAGGACTGATACATGAATTCAGTAAAGTCACAGGATTCAAAATCAATGAACAGAAATCTGTTGCATCTCTATACACCAATAATGAAGCAGCAGAAAGAGAAATTAAGGAATCAATCCCATTTACAATTGCACCAAAAACTGAAGATGCCTAGGAATAACTTAACCAAAGAGGTAAAAGACCTGTACTGTGAAAACTTAAGAATACTTATGAAAGAAATTGGGGAGGACACAAAGAAATGGAAAAACTCCCGTACTCATGAATTGGAAAAATAAATATTATTAAAATGTCTATACTACCCAAGGCAATCTACACATTTAATGCAATCCCTATCAAAATACCATCAGCTTTTTTCACAGAACCCAAAAGACCCTGAATAGCCAAAGCAATCTTTTTTCTATTTCTTTTTCTTTTTTGAGAAAGAGAGAGAGAGAGAGAATCCTTGTGTGGGGGGAGGGAGGGGCAGAGGGAGAGGGAGAATCTTAAGCAGGCTCCACACCCAGTGCAGAGCCCAACACAGGGCTCGATCTCACGACCCTGAGATCACAACCTAAGCCAAAATCAAGAGTCAGACACTTAAAGGACTGAGCCATCCAGCTACCCCAAGCCAGAGCAATCTTGACAAGGAAAAGGATAGCTGGAGGCATCACAATTCTAGACTTCAAGTTATATTACAAAGCTGTAGTCATCAAGACAGTATGGTACCGGCACAAAAATCGACTCATAGATCAATGGAACAGAATAGAAAACCCAGAAATGGACCCTCAACTATATGGTCAACTAATCTTCAACAAAGCAGGAAACAATATCCAATGGGAAAAATACAGTCTTTTCAACAAATGGTGTTGGGAAAGCTGGACAGCCACATGCAGAAGAATGAAACTGGGCCACTTTCTTACATAATACCAAAATTAAATTCAAAATGGATGAAAGACCTAAATGTGAGACAGGAAACCATTAAAATCCTAGAAGAGAATACAGGCTGCAATCTCTGACCTTGGTCATAGCAACTTCTTTCTAGATATATCTCCTGAGTCAAAGGAAGCAAAAACAAACAAACAAAAATGAACTATTGAGACTTCCTCAAGGTAAAAAACTTCTGCACAGTGAAGGAAACAATCAACAAAACTAAAAGGCAACTTTCCGAATTGAAGAAGATATTTGCAAATGACCTATCTGATAAACAGTTAGTATCCAAAATCTATAAAGAACTTACTGAACTCAACACCTAAAAGACAAATAATTCAGGTGAGAAATGGGCAGAAGACATGAGTAGACATTTGTCCAAAGAAGATGTACAAGTGGCTAACAGACATGTGAAAAGATGTTCAACATCACTCATCATCAGGGAAATACAACTGAAAACCATAATAAGAGACCTCTTCACACCCATCAAAATGGCTAAAATTAGCAACACAGGAAACAACAGGTCTTGATGAGGATGTGGAGAAAGGAGAACCCTCTTACACTGTTGGTGGGAATGCAAACTGGTACAGCCACTCTGGAAATCAGTATGGAGGTTCTCAAAAAGTTAAAAACAGGGGCACCTGGGTGGCTCAATCCTTAAGCATCTGCCTTTGGCTCAGGTCATGATCTCAGGGTCCTGGGATCGAGCCCCGCATTGGGCTCCCTGCTCTGTGGAAGCCTCCCTCTCCCACTCACCCTACTTGTGTTCCCTCTCTTGCTGTGTTGCTCTCTGTCAAATAAATAAATAAATAAATAAATAAATATTTGAAGAATGAATTAATTCTACACTAACTGAAGACAAACTGTGTCTCTCTGTCAAATAAATAAATAAATAAATAAAATCTTTCAAAAAAGTTAAAAGTAGAACTAACTTATTACTCAGCAATTGCACTACTAGTTATTTACACAAAGGATACAAAAATACAGATTCAATGGGATATATGCACCCTGATGTTTATAGCAGCATTATGTACATTAGCCAAATTATGGCTTCAACTGATGAATGGATGTAGAAGATGTAAATTATATATATATATATATATATTACTCAGCCATAAAAAGAAATGAAATCTTGCCATTTACAATGATGTGGATGGAGCTAAAGAGTATTATGCTAAGCAAAATAAGTCAGTCAGACAGAGAAAGACACATACCATATGATTTCACTCATATGTGGAATTTAAGAAACCATACAGATGAACATAGGGGGAATAAAAGAGAGGTAAACAGAAACAGACTTTTAAAAAAATTTTTTATTGTTATGTTAATCACCATACATTACATCATTAGTTTTTGATGGAGTGTTCCATGATTCATTGTTTGTGCATAACATCCAGTGTTCCATGCAGAACGTGCCCTCTTTAATACCCATCACCAGGTTAACCCATCCTCCTACCCCCCTCCCCTCTAGAACCCTGTTTGTTTTCCAGAGTCCATCATCTCTCATGGTTTGTCTCCCCCTCCGATTTCCCCCCACTTCATTCTTCCCCTCCCTGCTATCTTCTTTTTTTTTTCTTAACATATATTGCATTATTTGTTTCAGAGGTACAGATCTGTGATTCAACAGTCTTGCACAACTCACAGCGCTCACCATAACACATACCCTCCCCAATGTCTATCACCCAGCCACCCCATCCCTCCCAACCCCCCCCCACTCAGTTTTTTTCCTGAGATTAAGAATTCCTCATATCAGTGAGGTCATATGATACATGTCTTTCTCTGATTGACTTATTACGCCCGGCATAACACCCTCCAGTTCCATCCACGTCGTTGCAAATGACAAGATCTCAGACTTTTTAACTATAGAGAACAAACTGAGTGTTGCTGGAGGTGAGGTGGGTAGGAGGATGGTTTAAATTTTTGATGTGTATTGAAGAGGGCACTTGTGATGAACAGTGGGTGTTGTATGTAAGTGATGAATCACCAAATTCTACACGTGATACTAATATTACAGTGTATGTTAATTAAGTGGGATTTAAATAAAAACTTGAAAAAGGAAAAAAAGTAAGAACATGAGAATGCAAGCCAAGAAATGAGGAAATATTTGCAAATTATATAATCTGATAAGGGACTTTCTCCAGAATATGTAAGTAATTCTTACATTTCAACAGTACATAGGCAAATAACCCAATTAATAAATGGGTCTAGTATTAGATTATTTTCCAAAGAATATACACAAATAGTACACACAAGAAAATATACTCAAATCATTAGTAATTAATATAATGCAAATCAAAACTACAATGAGATATCATACTACATCCCTTAGAATGACTAAGTAAAAGACTACATAGGTGTTGGCAAAGATGTGGAAAAATTGGAAACTTCCCACATTGCTCATTTAAATTTAAAATGGTACAATGATGTGATGAATCACTGAATTCTACTCCAGAAACCAATATTGCACTGTATGTTAACTAAGCAAAATAAATAAATTAAGTAAGTAAAAATAAAAAATAAATAAAATAAAGTGGTATAATGCCATTGAAAAACAAAATCACAATTCCTAGACGTTTTATAGAGTTGCCATATGATAGAAATTTATTCCTAGGCATATACCCAAGATAAATGAAAATGTATGTTCTCTTGAAAATTTGTACATGTATATCCATACAATTGAATATTATTTGTCAATCAAAAAGGATGAAGTACTGATACGTCCTACAATATGGATGAATCTTGAAAACATTATACTAAATGAAGTAAGTCATAAAAGACTATATACTGTATGATTCCATTGAATGAGCTATCCAGAACAGGCAAATCTGTAGCAACCAAAAGTAAATTAGTGCTTGCTATGAGCTTGGGGCAGGGGGAAGTGGGGAGTAACAGCTTATTGGATATGAATTTCTCTTTGGAGTGATGTAAATATTCTAAAATTAGATAGTAGTGATAGCTGTATGACACTGTAACTATATTAAAGACCACAACTTGCATGCGATGGATGTCTGGGTGGCTCAGTTGGTTAAGCGTCTGCCTTCAGCTCAGGTCATAATCCCAGGGTCCTGGCATCAAGTCCTGATTCAGGCTCCTTGCCCAGTGGGGAGCCTGCTTTCCCCTTTGCTTGTGCTCTCTCTCTATCTGACAAATAAATAAATAAAATCTTTTTTAAAAAACACACAAATTGCACAATTTTGATGAGTAAATTTTTTGGTATGTGACTTCTATGTCAGTTAGCTGTTAATTAAACTCAAACTGTAAGGTTCTTGTGACTGGAATCCGTGGGTGGTCCCTAGTTGCTGAGGGCTTCAAGGAACTGAGGGTCTGCAATGAAATCAATTCTGCTAAGCAACCAATGAACTTGGAAGAATACTTCCAAGTCTCAGATAAGATCCCAGCCCTGGGTGAATCATTGTTTTCCACCTGGTGAGACACTGAGCAAGGACCCAACTAACCTGTTTCCAAACTCCTGACCAGAGAATCTGTGATATTAAATTTGTTTTTTTTTTTTAAGCTGCTGAGTTTTTGTAATTGTTATGCAGTGGTGGAAAGCTCATACAACATCTAACGGTCAATCCAGATGGAGTTTAGTTCTGAATAGTGAAATACTTTAATAGGATACAAAAACATGATAATCATAAATGAAAAATATTATAAATTGACTCCATTAAAATTAAGTATTTTTGTTAATAAAGGTCACCATTGACTAACATAACATAATAAAATAAAATTTAAAAAAATAAAGGTCACCATTAAGAGAATTCTGCTTCCAGATAGGATGTATAATATTGCAAAAACAAATAATCCTTCTGTATCAATAAGAAATTGCCAGATATTTCACTTAGCATAATCCCCTCCAGTTCCATTCATGTCGAAGCAAATGGTGGGTATTCATCCTTTCTGATGGCTGAGTAATATTCCATTGTATATAGGAAACACATCTTCTTTATCCATTCATCTGTTGAAGGGCATCTCGGCTTCTTCCACAGTTTGACTATTGTGGACATTGCTTCTATGAACATTGGGGTGCATGTGCCCCTTCTTTTCACTACATCTGTATCTTTGGGGTAAATACCTAGTAGTGCAATTGCTGGGTCATAGGGTAGCTCTATTTTTAACATTTTGAGGAACCTCCATACTGTTTTCCAAAGTGGCTGTACCAACTTGCATTCTTACCAACAGTGTAAGAGGGTGGTTTCACTTATATGTAGAACATAAGGAATAGCATGGAGGACATTAGGAGAAGGAAGGGAAAAATGGAGGGGAGGGGAATCAGAGGGGGAGACGAACCCTGAGTGACTATGGACTCTGGGAAACAAACCAAGGGTTTCAGAGGGGAGGGTGGTGGGAATGGGTTAGCCTGTGATGGGTATTAAGGAGGGCACGTATTGCAATGAGCACTGGGTGTTATATGCAAACAATGAATCATGGAACACTGCATCAAAAACTAATGAAATACTGTATGGTGACTAACATAACAATAAAAAAGAAATTGTCAGATAAATGAAATAAAATTTTTCTTAAACCTATTGAAGAACTGTCAACATGACAAAGTCTAAATTAACGAAATTGCAGAGTGGATTATTACCTCCCAGATGAGTGGACACCAATCCTACTTCCATTCTCGGGGGGGAATTTGCAACGCCTAGGGAAATGGTCAGGAAAAGGAGTGACCATCCAATAGGCAAAGGAACTTTGCTCAGACACAGAGAAACTTTTAACAGTTGTATGTAGACTGATAGTGTATTAAAATCTGGAAGAGCCCCCAGCACAGAGCTAATCCCCCTGGACTATTTATTTCTCTCCAAGACTTTTTTTCTAAGTGATAGTGCAGGAGTTGGAATCAGAGGTAAAAGTTGAGAGAGACTTGAAATCTCAACCTGGTCAGATACCAAAGTGTTGTTAGAGGAACTGATCCTACTCTCAAAATATTTGAAACCAGAGGTAAGCTGAAACTAACTAATGAACCAGGACCAACCAAATTTAACTCCTGATCAGCCATTATTCTGGTTACTTTAAAGAGGAAAAGAGGGCGCCTGGGTGGCTCAGTTGGTTAAGCGACTGCCTTCGGCTCAGGTCATGATCCTGGAGTCCTGGGATCGAGTCCCGCATCGGGCTCCCTGCTCAGCAGGGAGTCTGCTTCTCCCTCTGACCCTTCCCCTCTCATGCTCTCTCTATCTCATTCTCTCTCTCAAATAAATAAAATCTTTAAAAAAAAAAGAGGAAAAGACAAATCTTTTCTGGGGAAAATGATAATCCACTTTATCCTCTATTGTTCTATTATACATTATATCATGCAAACAACCAAAAATTGTGACACTTATGAAGAAATACAAAAAAGTGACATAATCAAGGGGAAAAAACAAGTAATAGAAATAGACCCATAGATGATCCAGTTGTTAAAATTATAGACAAATAATTTAAAATACATATTACAAATGTATTAGTATAGAGAAATATTGGACAAAATGGATGAAAAGATAGGTAATTTCAACAAGTAATGGAAACTCTATACAATAATCAAATGTAAATTCTTTATAGCTGAAATATACAGTATTATAGACAGAATAATATCCCCTCAAAGATGTCCACATTCCAGTCAATAGAATATTTTATCTTACATGAAAAAAGTCACTTTTCAAATGAGGCTAAATTAAAGATCTTGGGATGAGTAAATTATCCTGGATTATCTGGTTGGGCCTAATATAATCGTGAGAATTCTTAGAAGTAAAGAGGGAGGCAAGAGAGTTAGAGTCAAGGAGAGAGCTTTGAAGATAGTATGTGGCTGGCTTTGAAAATGGAGGAAGGGACCACATGCCCAGGAATGCAGGTAGTCTCTAAAAGCTGAAAAAGGTGAGAAAATGGATCCTTCTGTAGAGCCTCTAGATGAAGCACAACCATGCTGACACATTGGTTTTAGCTAATAAAATCCATTTCAGACTTCTGATTTCCAGAAGTGTGAGATAATAAATTTGCATTATTTTAGTAAGCTTGCAGTAATTTATTATAGCAGCAATAGAAAACTATGGGGTTTTTTAAAGATTTATTTTATTTTATTTATTTGACAGAGAGAGCTATCAAGAGAGGGAACACAAGCACAGGGAGCTGGAGAAGGAGAAGCAGGCTCCCCACTGAGCAGGGAACCTGATGCAGGGCTCAATCCCAGGATGCTAAGATCATGACCTGAGCTGGAAGTAGACATGTAATGATTAAGCCATTCAGGCACCCTGAAAACTACTTTTTTAAAAAAGGAAACTCTACACCCAACATGGGGTTTGAACTCATCACCCCGAGATCAAGAGTTGCAAGCTCTAATGACTGAGCCAGCTATACACCCCAGCAATAGAAAAGTAATACAAATTTTGGTACCAGGAAGTGGGATATTGCTGTAACAAACACCTGAAAGTGTGGAGGTGGCTTTGGAATTGAGAAATGGGCAGAGGATGAAAGAATTTTGAGGAGCATGATAGAGAAAGCCTACATTGCCTTGAACAGAGTTGTTAAACCAGAAAATTTTGCTGCTATCTAGTGGGCTGAACTATAACCTCTCCAATGACATATGAACATCTTTATCTTTGTCCTTTCTTGGGTACTGTTCCTCAGCTTGAAGAGTACCATATAGAATTTCCTTATAACTGTCTTTACTCTTTTACTGTAGTTAATAATTCTTTATGTTAAACTCCCCTTTTTAACTTACTGTGTGTTTTCTATCTCCTGATTATGTCTATAGTACAACACCCATAGTAGAAATATGATTGTTAATGACTTTGTTAGTGAGGAGTTAAAAGGAAGTGAGGAGCATGATAGAGAAAATATATTTCATCTTGGGAAATACCTAAATCATCTTGAACAGACTGTTGGTAGAAATGTGAGTGTTAAAGTTACTTCCAATGAGGTCTGAGATGTAAATGAGGAATTTGTAATTGGAAACTGCAGGAAAGGGCATCCTTGTTATATAGTGGCAGAAAGATCACTGAATTGTGTCCTACAGTATGTGCAAAGTAAAACTTGCACATGATAAACTTGGATATTTAGCTGAGGAGATTTTCATGCAGTTTTAAAGGTGTAGCCTTGTTCTTAAAGAAATAGAGGGAAGAACTATTAAGCACCAAAGCAACCAGTATTTGATGATTTGAGAAATGCTCAGCCTACCCAGATTTTTGAAATATAAAAAAATTAGTAGATTCACTGTCAGGAAGGTGTGCTCTGTGGAGAAAGCTGGGTGGTGGTGGGTAGTTAGACAACTTCTTGTTAGTGCCTCAGAGGGATCAAAGGGTAAGAGTACTCACAGAGAGAGCTTTGGAGAGATTAGATATGTGACTCATGGATCCCCTCAGTCATCTCATTAAAAGCCAGGAATAAAGATGAGACTTTCCAGGAAAGATTTATGGAGGAAGCTCTTGTCTAATGGAATGAATCCCCATGATATACATAGGAGACCCACAATATTACTGACAATATTTTATCAGAAGAAACAATGCCAGCTTGCACTAAAGGCAACAGAGGATGAAATGAAGGAAGATTTTAGGAGTACCAAAATTCTATAGATTTTAGACTGATAAAATTGCTAGCTACAAATTGTTGCTACCCTTCATGAAAAAGGAAGAATGACACCCACAGTGGAACCATGAGCTCAAAGAATGGAGCCATGAACCCAGAAAGCAGAATGTGAACCACAAAGGATTATTCCTAGATCTTGAAACTTAATGTTTGGCTAGCTGGAATTTGAAATTAGTTGATTCCTCCCAAATCACCAAGTAAATGTTGAAAAAGAAAAACAAAGCTGGGGGCATCACTTTGCCCGATTTCAAGCTATATTACAAAGCTGTGATCACCAAGACAGCATGGTGCTGGCACAAAAACAGACATATAGACCAATAGAACAGAATAGAGAACCCAGATATGGACCCTCAACTCTATGGTCAAATAATCTTTGACAAAGCAGGAAAAAACATGCAATGGAAAAGACAGTCTCTTCAATAAATGGTGCTGGGAAAATTGGACAGCCACATGCAGAAGAATGAAACTCAACCATTCTCTAACACCATTCACAAAGATAAACTCAAAGTGGATGAAAGACCTCAATGTGAGACAGGAATCCATCAAAATCCTAGAGGAGAACATAGGCAGTAACCTCTTTGACATTGGCCACAGCAACTTCTTTCAAAATACATCTCCAAAAGCTAGTGAAACAAAAGCAAAAATGAACTTTTGGGACTTCATCAAGATAAAAAGCTTCTGCACAGCAAAGGAAACAGTCAACAAAACAAAGAGGCAACCCACAGAATGGGAGAAGATATTTACAAATGACACTACAGATAAAGGGCTGGTATCCAAGATCTATAAAGAACTTCTCAAACTCAACACCCAAAAAACAAATAATCAAGTCAGAAAGTGGGCAGAAGATATGAAAAGACACTTCTCTGAAGAAGACATACAAATGGCTAACAGACACATGAAAAGATGTTCAACACCATTAGCCATCAGGGAAATTCAAATCAAAACCACACTGAGATACCACCTTACACCAGTTAGAATGGCAAAAATGGACAGGGAAAGAAACAACAAATGTTGGAGAGGTTGTGGAGAAAGGGGAACCCTCTTACACTGTTGGTGGGAATGCAAGTTGGTACAGCCACTTTGGAAAACAGTGTGGAGGTGCCTCAAAAAGTTAAAAATAGAGCTACCCTCTGACCTAGCAATTGCACTCCTGGGTATTTACCCCAAAGACACAGATGTAGTGAAAAGAAGGGCCATATGCACCCCAATGTTCATAGCAGCAATGTCCGCAATAGCCAAACCGTGGAAAGAGCCGAGATGCCCTTCAACAGATGAATGGATAAAGAAGATGAGGTCCATATAACAATGGAATATGACTCAGCCATCTGAAAGGATGAATACCCAACTTTTACATCAACATGGATGGGACTGGAGGAGATTATGCTAAGTGAAATAAGTCAAGCAGAGAAGTCAATTATCATATGGTTTCACTTATTTGTGGAACATAAGGAATAGCATGGAGGACATTAGGAGAAGGAAGGAAAAAATGGGGAGGGGAATTGGAGGGATAGATGAACCATGAGAGACTATGGACTCTGAGAGACAAACAGGGTTTTAGAGGGGAGGGGGGAGGGGGGATTGGTTAGCCCAGTGATGGGTATTAAGGAGGGCACGTACTGCATGGAGCACTGGGTGTTATACGAAAACAATGGATCGTGGATCACCACATCAAAAACTAATGATGTATTGTATGGTGACTAACATAACATAATAAAATTTTAAAAAAATGAAATTAGTTGATTCCAACTTCCTCCCGTTTTCTTTCCATTTTCTCCCATTAAACTGAATGTCAGTAACTATTATCCTAAACCTGTATCAGCATTGTGTTTTGGGAAAAGATAAATTGATACTTGAATTTCACGGGTTCACAGATGGAGAGGAATTGTCTCTCAGGATGGATGAAATATAGAATTTTGCCCATACCTAATTTAGATGATTCAGATGATGAGATTTGGGGTATTTGAGCCATAAGACTTGATGAAATTTTGTACTTCAGTTTATGTTATCTTGAGTTGAGATTTTTGAAGACCATTCATGAATTTTTGGATACCAGAGGAAGAACTGTGGTAGGCAGAATAATATCCCCCAAAGATGTCCATGCCTTAATTCTCAGAACCTTGCACAGCAAAAGTTCTTTTGCAGATGTGATTAAGTTAAGGATCTTGAGATGGTGAGATTATTCTGGATTGTCTAGGTAGGGCCAATATAATCACAATAGTCCTTGTAAGTGATAGTGTCAGAGAGAAAGAGACATTTGAAGCTGGCTTAGAATATGGAGAGGAGAACTTCAAGTAATAATCCAAACTGTTTCAGAAGCTGGAAAAGGCAAAGAAACAGGTTCTCCTGTAGAGCTTCCAGAATGAATATGACCTTGCTAAGATCTTGATTTTAGGACAGTGAAATCCATTCCAGACTTTTGACTTTTGGAACCATAAGATAATAAATTTGTGTTGTTTTAAGTTGTTAAATTTATAGTAATTTTTTACAGCAGAAAGAGAAAACTAACACATGACATGATCTGACATTGAGAATTTATTAAAATGGTTGAATAACAACTGTATGGAAGAAAGGAAGAATAAACTTGAAGGTGTTCGATAGAATTTATCCAAATTGATGTGCAGAGAGAAAAAAGAATTTAAAAACAAAAGAGATGTCAGAGATCTGTGGGATAAAAAGGAAGGAAAGCAATGAAAGAAACAAATATTTGAAGAGATAATAGCCAAAAATTTCCCAAATTTCTGGAGTTATTACTCCCCATATTAGTTATCAATTTATTGCCTCTGAGCTCTGAAACACACTTTGATATATTCCCTGTGATAAACAATGCAATTCCTTTAAGCATTTCTTCTTCCCTACCCCAAATTTGTTGAGATATGATTGACATATAACACTGTATAAGTTTAAGGTACACAATATATTAATTTGATACACTTATATATTGCAAAATGATAACCATGGTAGTGTTATCTAATACCTCCATCACCTCAGATAATTACCATTTCATTTTTGTGGTGATAATATTTAACATCTACTCTGTTAGCAATTTTCAAGTATATAAGGCAGTATTGTTAACCATAATCACCATGCTGTACATTAGATTCCCAAAATTTATGCGTCTTATAACAGAAAGTGTGTACCCTTTCTCCAACATTCCCCATATCCCCCACTACCCGGTTCTGATAACCACCATTCTACTGTTTCTATGAGTTTGTTTTGTTAAGGTTACACATCTAAGTGAGATCATAAAATATTTGTCTTTCTCTGTTCAGCTTATTTTACTTAGCATAATGCCCTCCAGGTCCATGTGTGATGTTGGAAAGAGACTTTAGGCTATTTCCGTATCAAAGCTATTGTGAATAATGCTATTGAATATCAAACTTTTGCTATCTCTTTGCAATCCTGATTTCATTTCCTTTGGATATGTACCCAAATGTGGAATTGCTGGATCATATAGTTGCCATTTTTAAATGAGGAATCTCCATACTGTTTTGCATAGTGGCTGTACCAATTTAAATTCCCACCAACAGTGTACAGAGTCCCTTTCCTCCATATCCTCTCAACACTTAGTATCTCTTGTCTTTTTTGATAATAGCCATTTTAACAAGTAAGAAGAGATATCTCATGGATTTTATTTGTATTTCCCTGATGATTTGTAGTGTTGAGCATCTTTTCATGTACCTCTTGGCCATTTGTATGTCTTCTTTGGAAAAACGTCTATTCAGGTCCTCTGCCCATTATTATATCAGAGTGTTTGTTCTTGCTATTGAGTTGTATGAGTTCTTTACATATTATGGATATTAGCCATTTAACAGATACATGATTTGCAGATATTTTCTCCCATTCCATAGATTAACTTTCCATTTTTGTAATTGTTTCCTTTGTTGTGAAGAAGCTTTTTAGCTTGATATAATCACACTTACTAATTTTTATTTTTGTTGCTTGTACTTTTGATGTCATATCGAAAAACTCATTGCCAAACCCATTGTTAAGGAGTTTTCTCCTGTATTTTCTTCTAGGAGTTTTATGGTTTCAAGTCTTATGTTTAAGTTTTTCATCTATTCTGAGTTAATTTTTGTGAGTGCTTTAAAATAGTGGTCCAATTTCATTCTTCTGCAAGTGGTTATCCAGTTCTCCCAAAACCATTTATTAAAGGTCGCATATTCTTGGCTCTCTTGTCAAATACTAGTTGACTATATATGTGCATGTATGTGAGGGTTTATTTCTGGGCTCTCTACTGTGTTTCATTTGTCTATGTGCCATTTTTAATGTCAGTACTATACTGTTTTGCTCACTATAGCTTTGTACCATAGTTTCAAAGTGATGAAGTATGCTGACTCCAGCTTTGTTCTTTCTTGGGATTGCTTTGGCTATTCAAGGTCTTCTGTGATTCCCTACAAATTTTAGGATGATTTTTTTCTATTTCTATGAAAAATGCCACTAGAATTTTGGTAGGAATTGCATTGAATCTATGGATGGCTTCAGGTAGTATGGACATTTAAACAATATTGACTCTTTATTCACAAACATGTAATATCTTTGCATTTATTTGTGTTGTCTTTAATTTCTTTCATCAATGTCTTATAGTTTTCTGTGCATAGATATTTCACTTCCTTGGTTAAATTTATTCCTAATTATTTTATTATTTTTGATGCTGTTGTAAATGGTAGTGCTTTAATTTATTTTTCAGATATTTTGTTGTTAGTGTATAGAAACTCAAGTGATTTCTCTAGGTTAATTTTGTATCCTGCAACATTACTGAATTTGTTGATTTGTTTAAAAGATTTTTGGGGGGCTCCTGGATGGCTCAGTTGGTTGAGTGTCTGCCTTAGGTTCAGGTCATAATCCTGGGGTCCTGAGATCAAGCCCAGAGTTGGGCTCCCTGCTCAGCGGGTAGTCTGCTTATCCCTCCCTCTCTTCCTCTGCCCCTCCCCACACTTGTGCTCTCTCTCTCTCTCTCAAATGGATGAATAAAATCTTTAAAAATAAAAGTTTTGGGATGCCTGGGTGGCTCAGTTGGTTAAGCATCTGCCTTCAGCTCAGATCATGATCCCAGGGTCCTGGGATCGAGCCCTGCATCAGGCTCCCTGCTCAGCAGGGAGTCTGCTTCTCCCTCTGCCTCTGCCCTCCCCCCTGCTCCTGCTCTCTCTCATGCTCTCTTTCTCAAAGAAATATAATCTTTTTAAAAATAAATAAATAAATAAATAAATTAATTAATTAATTAATTAATTAATAAAAGTTTTTTGGTAGCATTTAGGATTGTCTACATTAAGATCATATCACCTGCAAAGAAAGACGGTTACACTTTTTATGATTTCAATGCCTTTTATTTCTTCTTCTTCTCCTCCTCCTCTTCCTTCTCCTCCTCCTGCTCCTAATTCTCCTTCTCCTCCTCCTCTTCTTACTTTTACTCCTCCTCTTCCTCCTCCTCCTCTTCCTGATTGTTGCTCTGGCTAGTACTTCAAGTGCTATGTTAAATAGGGATGATGAACCATGAGAGGCTATGGACTCTGAGAAACAAACAGGGTTTTAGAGGGGAGGGGGAAGGGGGGATTGGTTAGCCCATTGATGGATATTAAGGAGGGCACATACTGCATGGAGCACTGGGTGTTATACAAAAGCAATGGATCGTGGATCACCACATCAAAAACTAATGATGTATTGTATGGTGACTAACATAACATAATAAAATTAAAAAAAAAATAGGGCTGATGAGAGTATGCATCCTTGTCTTGCTCCTGATCTTAGAGGAAAAGTTTTCAACCTTACACTGTTGAGTATGTTAGCTGTGGGTTTGTAATATATAGCTGTTGTTATGTTAAGGTATTTTCTTTCTATACCTAATTTGTTTAGCATTTTTTTATTATGAATTGGTGTTGCATTTTATCAAATGCTTTTTCTGCATCTACCGAGAAAATAATATGATTTTTATCCTTTATTCTATTTATGTCATATCTCACATTAATTGATTTGCACATGTTGAGCCACACTTGCATCCCAAGAATTAATCCCACTTAATCATGGTGTATGAACATTTTGATGTTCTGTTGAAATCGGTTTGCTAATTTTTTTAAGTAGGCTTCACACCCAGCATGGAGCCCAGTGTGGGGCTTGAAATATGAGATCAAGATCTGAGCTGAGACGTATGTATGTATGTGTGTATGTATGTATGTATGTATGTATGTAGGTAGTGTAGTGTACTTATCTGGCTTTGGTATCAGAGTAATACTGGCCTTGTAAAATAAGTTTGGGAGTGCCCTCTCCTTTTCAAGTTTCGGAAAAGTTTGAGAATGATTGTTGTTAATTCTTCTTTGAATATTTGGTAGACTTCACCAGGAAAACCATCTGGTCTTGGGTTTTTCTTTGTTGGGATGTTTTTGATTACTGGTTCAATCTTCTAACTCCTATTGGTCAGTTCAGATTTTCTTTTTCCTCATGATTCAGTCTTGGTAGATTGTATGTATGTCTCCTCTTTCATTTGTAATTTTACTTATTTGAGTCATCTCTTTTTCTTGTTAAGTCTAGTGAAAGGTTTGTTAGTTTTGTTTATCTTTTGAAAGAAACAACCCTTTATTTTATTGATCATTTATATTTTCTTTTCTCTATTTCATTTATTTCTGCTCAGAGCTTTGTTATTTTCTTCCTTCTTCTAATTTTGGGCTTAGTTTGTTCTTTTTCTAGTTCCTTGCAGTATAAAGTTAGATTGTTTATTTGAGATCATTTTTAAATGTAGGCATTTATCATCATACATTTCCCCTTATACGTGCTTTTGCTGCATGCCTTATGTTTTGGTGTGCTGTGTTTTCTTTTTCCTTTGCCTCAAGATATTATTTGGTTTCACTTTTGATTTCTTCTCTGATCTGTTGTTCAGGAGTGTGTTGTTTAATTTCCACATATTTGTGAAATTTTTAGGTTGTGGTCAGAAGAGATACTCAATCTTTTTTTAATTTTCTGAAACTTGTTTTTTGACCTAACATATGATCTACTCTTGAGAATATTCTTTTTGCACTTTAGAGAATTCATACTCTCCTGCTGTTGGATGGAATGCTTTCTTTATATCTATTAGGTCCAGTTCATCTATATATACAATGGAATATTACTCAGCCATCAAAAAGAATGGAATCTTGCCATTTGCAATGATGTGGGTGGAACTAGAGTGTATTATGCTAAGCAAAATAAGTCAGCTGGAGAAAGACAAATATCATTATGATTTCACTCATCTGTGGAATTTAAGAAACATAATAGATGAACATAGGGGAAGGGAAGGAAAAATAAAATAAGGTAAAAGCAGAGAGGGAGGCAACCATAAGAGACTCTTAACTATAGGGAACAAACTGAGGGTTGCTGGAGGACAGGTCGGTGGGAGAAGGGACTAAATGGGTGATGGGCATTAAGAAATGCACTTGTAATGAGCACTCAGTGTTGTATACAAGTGATGACTCACTAAATTCTACCCCTGAAACTAATACTATGCTATATGTTAAGTAATTTAAATTTAAATAAAATCTTGAAAGAAAAAAATATAGTTCAAATCTAACATGTCCTTACTGATATTCTGTCTGGATGATCTGTCCATTATTGAAAGGGGGGTATTGAAGTCCCCAACTATTCTTGTATTATTATTTATTTCTCTCTTTATATGTATTATTTGTTGCTTAATATATTTAGATTCTCTGATGCTGGGTCCATATATATTTACAATTGATATATTCTCTTGGTGAATTGACTTCTTTATCATTATATAATGAGTTACCTTCTCTCTTGTTATGGATTATGGTTTAAAATCGATTTTGTCTGATAAAAGTAGAACTACTGCTGTTGTTTTGGTTTGCATTTGCATGGAATATTCTTTTCCATTTCTTCATTTTGAGCCTATCATTTACTTAAAGTAACATTACTCTCTTGTTTTCAGCATATTGTTGGGTCTTGCTTTTTAAATCCATTGAGCCACTCTTTGACTTTGATTGGAGAATTTAACCCATTTACACTTAAAGTAATTATCGATAGTTAAGATCTTCCTAATGACAACTTATTGTTTTCTGGCTATTTTTAGTTCTTTTATTCCTTTTCTCCTGTACTGTTTTCTTTCTGTGTGAATTGATTATTTTCCACAGTGGTATCCTTCGATCGCCTTCTCTTTATCTTGTGTGTATCTATAATACATTTTTCCTTTGTTTTTACCCTGAGACTTACATAAAACATTTATGGTTATAACGGTTTAAGATGATAACAAGTTAATTTTAATAATATGCAAAAACTCTACCCGTTTCTCCTTTCCCCAACATTTTTGCTTTTGATGTCAGTTTGCATCTTCTTATATTGTGTATCCATTAAAAATTATTGTAGCTATAGCTATTTTAATACATTTGTACTTTAGTCTTTACACTAAAGTGATTAACATATCACCATATTATAGCATTGGAGTATTCCAAAATTGACTGTATACTTACCCTTACCAGTGTGTTTTATATTTTCATGTTTTTATGTTACTGGTAGCACCCTTTCATTTCAGCTTAAAGAACTTCTTTCAGCATTTCCTGTATTCCAGATGTAGTGGTGATGAACTCCCTCAACTTTTGTTTTTCTGGGTAGTCTTTATTTTCCTTTACTTCTGAATGACATCTTTGCTAAATAAAATATTCTTGGTTGGCAGAGTTTATTTCTTTCTTTCTTTATCTATTTGGCACTTTGAATATATAACTCCATTCTCTTCTTTTTTAAAAAATATTTTTTTTATTTATTTGTCAGAGAGAGACAGAGAGCTCAAGCAGGGGGAGCGGCAGGCAGAGGGAGAAGTAGGCTCCCCGCTGAGCAAGGAGCCCGATGTGGGACTCAATCCTAGGACCCTGGGATCATGACCTGAGCCAAAGGCAGTCGCTTAACTGACTGAGCCACTCAGGCGTCCCTACAACTCCATTCTCTTCTGGCCTGCATGGTTTGTGCTGAGTACTCTACTAGTAGCTTTATGGGCGTTCCCTTGTAAGAGACAATCTTCTTTACTCTTGATGCGTTTGAATTCTCTTTGTCTTTGATTTTTGGAAGTTGTATTATAATGTATGCTGGAAAAGATCTCTCTGATTGAATTTGGGGACCTATAAACTTCATGAACTTGGATGTCCAAATCTTTCCCAAGTTTTGGGAAATTCTCAGCTATTACTTCTTTTTTTTTTTTTAAGATTTTATTTATTTATTCATGAGAGACAGGGAGAAAGAGAGAGAGAGACAGAGAGAGACAGAGACAGAGAGAGGCAGAGGCAGAGGGAGAAGCAGGCTCCCCACTGAGCAGGGAGCCCGATGTGGGACTTGATCCCAGGACTCTGGGATCATGACCTGACCAGTAAAGCAGAGGCTTAACCATCTGAGCCACCCAGGCGCCCTCAGCTATTACTTCTTTAAATAGGCCTTTTGTTCCTTTCTTCTTCTCTTCCCCTTCTGGAAATCCAGTAATGCAATTTCCCTTAACAATGTCCATAAGTCATATAGACTTTCTTCACTTTTAACTTTTTTTAATTTTTGCTTCTCTGACTGGAGAGTTTCTCTTTTTTTCTTTATCCTTTTTTTGGAAGGTTAAATTATTTTTTATTATGTTTAGTTAGCCAAAATATATAGTACATCATTAGTTTTTGATGTAGTGTTCAATGATTCATTAGTTATGTATAACACCCAGTGCTCCTTAATACTCAACACCCAGTTGCCCCATCCCCCCACCAACCTCCTTTTTGTAACCTTCATTTTTTTTCCCAGAGTCCAGAGTCTCTCATGGTCTGTCTACCTCTCTGATTTCTTCCCATTCAGTTTTCCCTCCCTTTCCCTGTGGTCCTCTGCACTATTCCTTATGTTCCACATGTGAGTGAAACCACGTGATAATTGTCTTTCTCTGCTTGACTTAATTCACTTAGCGTAATCCCCTCCTGTTCCATCCATGTCAATGCAAATGGTGGGTATTCATCCTTTCTGATGGCTGAGTAATATTCCATTGTATATATATGCCACATCTTCTTTATCCATTCATCTGTTGAAGGGCATCTCGGCTCTTTCCACAGTTTGGCTATTGTGGGCGTTGCTGCTATGAACATTGGGGTGCATGTGCCCCTTCTTTTCACTACATCTGTATCTTTGGGGTAAATACCCAGTAGTGCAATTGCTGGGTCGTAGGGTAGCTCTATTTTTAACTTTTTGAGGAACCTCCATACTGTTTTCCAGAATGGCTGTACCAGCGTGCATTCCCACCAACAGTTCAAGAGGGTTCCCCTTTCTCCACATCCTCACCAATATTTGTATTTTCTTGTCTTGTTAATTTTTACCATTCTAACTGGTCTAAAGTGGTATCTGAGAAACAAACTGAGGGTTCTAGAGGGGAGGGGGAGTGGGGGATGGATTAGCCTGGTGATGGGTACTAAAGAGGGCATGTACTGAATGGAGCACTGGGAGTTATACGCAAACAATGAATCATGGAACACTACAACAAAAACAAATGATGTAATGTATGGTGATTAACATAACATAATAAAAAAAACAAAATGTACATCTATAAAAAAATAAAGTGGTATCTCATTGTTTTTTTATTTGTATTTCCTTGATGGCTAGTGATGTGGAGCATTTTTTCATGTGTCTGTTAGCCATTTGTATGTCTTCTTTGGAGAAGTGTCTGTTCATGTCTTCTGCCCATTTCTTGACATTATCATTTGTGTTTTGGGTTTTGAGTTTGAGAAGATCTTTATAGATCTTGGATATAAGCCCTTTATCCAAAATGTCATTTGCAAATATCTTCTCCCATTCCGTGGGTTGCCTCTCAGTTTTGTTGAATGTTTGACTGTTTCCTTGCTGTGCAGAAGCTTTTTATCTTGATGAAGTCCCAAAAGTTCATTTTTGCTTTTGTTTCCCTTGCCTTTAGAGACGTGTCTTGAAAGAAGTTCCTGTGGCCAGTGTCAAAGAGGTTACTGCCTATGTTCTCCTCTAGGATTTTGATGGATTTCTGTCTCACATTGAGGTCTTTCATCTATTTTGAGTTTATCTTTGTGTATGGTGTAAGAGAATGGTCCAGTTTCATTCTTCTGTATATAGCTGTCCAATTTTCCTAGTACTATTTATTGGAGAGACTTTCTTTTTCCCATTGGATGTTCTTTCTGTTTTGTTGAAGATTAGTTGACCACAGAATTGAGGGTCCATTTTTGGGGTCTCTATTCTGTTCCATTGATCTTGTGTCTGTTTTTGTGCCAGTAGTATGCTGTCTTGATGACTACGGCTTTGTCAAATTGCTTGGAGTCAGACATTGTGATGCCCCCAGCCTTGGTTTTCCTTTTCAACATTCCCCTGGCAATTCAGGGTCTTTTCTGGTTCCATACAAATTTTAGGATTGTTTGTTCCAGCTCTGTGAAAAATGTCGATGTTGTGTTGACAGGGATTGCTTTGAAAGTGTAAATTGCTCTGGGCAGCATAGACATTTTAATGATGTTTATTCTTCCAATCCGTGAGCATGGAATGTTTTTCCATCTCTTTGTGTTTTCCTCAATTTCTTTCATAAGTGTTCTGTAGTTTCTAGAGTATAGATCCTTTACCTCTTTGGTTAGGTTTATTCTGAGATATCTTATGGTTTTTGATGCTATGGTAAATGAGATCGATCCCTTAATTTCTCTTTCTTCAGATACACTGTTAGTGTATAGAAATGCAACTGATTTCTGTCCATTGATTTTGTATCCTGCCACGTTGCTGAATTGCTGTATGAGTTCTAGCAATCTTGGGGTGGAGTCTTTTGGGTTTTCCTCATAAAGTATCATGTCATCTGTGAAAAGAGGCAGTTTAACTTCTTCTTTGTCAATATGAATGTCTTTTATTTCTTTTTGTTGTCTGACTGCTGAAGGTAGGACTTCTAGTACTGTTGAACAATACTGGTGAGAGTGGGCATCCCTGTCATGTTCCTGACCTTAAGGGAAAAGCTCTCAGTTTTTTCCCATTGAGAATGATATTTGCTGTGGTCTTTTCATAGATGGCTTTTATGGTATGGAAGTGTGTTTCCTCTATCCCTATACTTTGAAGAGTTTTAATCAAGAAAGGATCTGTTATTTTGTCCAGTGCTTTTTCTGAATCAATTGAGAGAATCATATGGTTATTGTCTTTTCTTTTATTAATATGCTCTATCACGTTGATTGATTTGCAAATGTTGAACCACCCTTGCATCCCAGGAATAACTCCTACCTGGTCATGGTGAATAATCCTTTTAATGTACTGTTGGATCCTATTGGCTAGGCTCTTGGTGAGAATTTTGGCATCCATGTTCATCAGGGATATTGGTCTGTAATTCTCCTTTTTGATGGGGTCTTTGTCTGGTTTGGGGATCAAGGTTATGCTGGCCTTGCAGAAAGAGTTTGGAAGTTCTCCTTCCATTTCTATTTTTTGAACCAGCTTCAGTAGAATAGGTATGATTTCTTCTTTAAATGTTTGGTAGAATCCCCCTGGGCAGTCATCTGGCCCTGGACTCTTGTTTTTTGGGAGGTTTTTGATTATTGCTTCAATTTCCTTGCTGGTTATTGGTCTGTTCAGATTGTCTATTTCTTCCTGTTTCAGTCTTGGTAGTTTATAAGTTTCCAGGAATGCATCCATTTCTTCCAGATTGCTTAATTTGTTGGCATATATTGCTGGTAATAGTTTCTAATAATTGTTTCTATTTCCTTGGTGTTAGTCGTGATATCTCCCCTTCATTCATAATTTTATTGATTTGGGGCCTTTCTCTTTTCTTTTGGATAAGTCTGGCCATAGGTTTATTGATCTTATTAATTCTTTCCTTTTTTAAAATTTCTTTTTTTAAATTATTTACAGTTAGCCACTGTATAGCACATCATTAGTTTTTGATGTAGTGTTCAGTGATTCATTAGTTATGTATAATACCCAGTGCACATCACAACATGTGCCCTCCTTAATACCCATCACCCTGTTACCCCCTCCCCCTAACCCCTCCTTTCTAAGAACCTCAGTTCGTTTCCCAGAGTCCATAGTCTCTCATGGTTCATCTCCTTCTCCTTTGGATTTCCCTCCCTTCCCCTCTAGTCCTCCATGCTGTTGCTTATGTTCCACATATGAGTGAGACCATATGATAATTGTCTTTCTCTGTTTGACTTACTTCACTTAGCATAATCCCCTCCAGTTCCATCCATGTTGATGCAAATGCTGGGTATCCATCCTTTCTGATGGCTAAGAACCAGCTTCTAGTTTCATTGATCTGTTCTATTGTTCGTCTGGTTTCTATTTCATTGATTTCTGTTCTAATCTTTATTTCTCTTCTCCTTCTTCATTTAGGCTTTATATACTGTTATTTCTCCAGCTCATTTGGTGTAACATTAGCTTGTGCATTTGGGATTTTTCTAATTCTTTGAGAGAGGCTTGGATGGCTATGTATTTCTGTCTTACGACCACCCTTGTAGTATCCTATAGGTTTTGGACTGATGTGTTTTCATTCTCATTAGTTACCATGAATTTTTAAGTTCTTTAATTTCGTGGTTGATGCAATCATTCTTTAGCAGGATGCTCTAACTTCCAAGTGTTTTAGTTCTTTCCAAATCTCTTCTCATGGTTGAGTTCCAGTTTCAAAGCATTGTGATATGAAAATCTGCAGGGAATAATCTCAATTTTTGGTATCAATTGAGACCTGATTTGTGACCCAGTATGTGGTCTATTCTGGAGAAATTTCCATGTGCACTCGAGAAGAATAAGTATTCTGTTGATTTAGGATGGAATGTTCTGTATGTATCTACAAAGTCCATCTGGTCCAATGTGTCATTCAAAGTTCTTGTTTCTTTGTTGATCATTGGCTTAGATGATCTGTCTATTGCTGTGAATGGAGTGTTGAGGTGTCCTACTATTAATGTATTATTATCAGTGTGTTTCTTTATTTTGGTTATTTGTTGGTTTATATAATTGGCTGCTCCCACGTTGGGGGCATAGATATATACAGTTGTCAGATCTTCTTTTTGGATAGACCCTTTAAGTATGTTATAGTGTCCCTCTTCATCTCTTATACAATCTTTGGTTTAAAATCCAATTTGAGGGGCACCTGGGTGGCTCAGTCGTTAAGCGTCTGCCTTCGGCTCAGGTCATGATCCCAGGGCCGTGGGATCGAGCCCCGCATCGGGCTCCCTGCTCAGCGGGAAGCCTGCTTCTCCCTCTCCCACTCCCCCTGCTTGTGTTCCCTCTCTCGCTGTGTCTCTCTCTGTCAAATAAATAAAATCTTTAAAAAAAAATAAAATAAAATCCAATTTGATATGAGAATTGCTTCGCCACCTTTCTTTTGAGGTCCATTAGGGTGGTAAATGGTTCTCCATCCCCTCACTTTCAATCTCGAAGTGACTTTAGGTTCAAAATGAGTCTCTTGTAGACAGCAAATGGATGGGTCCTGCTTTTTTATCCAATCTGAAATCCTGTGTCTTTTCATGGGAGCATTCAGCCCATTTACATTCAGAGTAACTATTAAAAGATATAAATTTAGTGCCATTGTACTGCCTGTCAAATCCATGTTTCTGTAGATTGTCTCTGTCTCTGTTTTGTTCTGGTCTATGTGACTCTTGGGGTCTCTCTTCCCTTACAGAATCCCCCTTAATATTTCTTGCAGCACTGGCCTGGTGGTCACATATTCTTTCAGTTTTTGCCTGTCCTGGAAGGTCTTTATCTCTCCATCCATTCTGAATGACAGCATTGCTGGATAGAGTATTCTTGGCTGAATGTACTTCTCATTTAGTACACTGACTAGGTCTTGCCAGCCCTTTCTGGCTTGTCAGGTTTCTGTGGACAGGTCTGATGTTATTCTGAAGTTCCTCCCTCCATATGTAAGGGACCTCCTCTCCCTGGCTATGCTCAGGATAGCTTCTTTGGCTGTAAAATTTGCAAGCTTCACTGTTATATGTTGGTGTATTGTACTATTTTTATTGATTTGGGGAGCGGTCCTCTCTGCCTCTTGGACTTGAATGCTTGTTTCCTCCCCCAGATTAGGGTAGTTATCACCAATGATTTGCTCAAATATACCTTCTGGCCCTCTCTCTCTCTCCACCTCCTCAGAGAGCCCAATAATTCTGACATTGGAACGTTTCATGGCATCATTAATCTCTCCAATCCTTTTTTCATGTGTTACTAGTAGCCTGTCTCTGTTTTCCTCAACTTCCTTTCTTTCCATAAGCTTATCTTCTAGATCACCAATTCTCTCTTCTGCCTCATTTACCTTGGCTGTTAGATATCCAGTTTAGACTGCATCTCATTCATAGCTTTTTTTAGTTCACCCTAGATCTCATTTCTGTTCTTAGAGATTCTATATTGTCACTAATGTTTTTTTTTCAAGCCTAGCTATTGACTTTATGATTGCTATCCTGAATTCTATCTCTGACGTCTTGCTTATATGCATATCAATTTTTTCTGTGGCAGAGGACTTAGTCTCTGCTTCTTTTCTTTGTTGAGAGTTCCTCCTCCTAGTCATTCTGTCGAGGGATGGTTGAGTGAATGAGCAGAGCCAAAAATATCAACCATGACCCAAGCAAGATGCACCCTAGCAAAATCTGAAGTGGTCAGAATCCACCACTGAAAGAACAAAGCCAAAATGAAACACAAGAATAAAATTAATAAGTTTAAAAAATTTTTTAAAAGGGGGGATAGGAAGGGGGGCTATAATCTCTCAGTGTGGACAAAGCAGGGTGTTTCAGTTGTTCCTGGGTGTGTTTTGGTTTGTGTTAAAGGACACTATGTCCCAAAATTACAAGGAAAGTAAAACTTGTATATATATATATATAAGGTAAAATTGAATAGAGTGAAAAAAGGACTAAAATAAAGCATATATCTATAAAAATTATAGGTGTGAAAAATACAAGTTAAAAAGCTACTATGAAATATAAGTTGATATAATAAACATCTAGTTGAAATGAGGAGAAGGTAAAAAGAAAAAAAAAAAACAGAGAAAAAGCATAAGAAAAAAAAGAAAAGGAGAATTTTATCTGAAAAATAAACAAGTCATGAGACCACACTTAGAGCTCAATATACAATTTTCCCCTGGCATTGGGGTTTTACAGTCTTATATGATCCAAAGGATTATCATCCATCTGTTCTTCCAGCCTGTCTTCTGGGAGAGGGGACTGCCACACTCTTTCTCTGGTAACCCTCCCTGCACGAAGTTGCCCCACCCCCTGTTAGGGGGATGGGCTCAGTGGAAACAGGCTTTTGTTCCCTGGGGGCTTTCTGCGCCTCTTCAGAGGATCAGAGCAAAAATGGCCACAGCCAAACCTCTGGCCCAGAGCAGAAAATTTGCAGTCTGTCCTCTTTAATAAACCCTCCAGGACAAACAGTCTCCACTTCTGTGTGCACGCATGAAAACTACAGCCTCCTGTGGTGTGCGCCCACTGCAACTCTTTAAGAAGTAGTCCCAGGGGCCTGGAAGTGACACTGCCCTTTGTGATTCTGAAACTGCAAGCAGCTGCAGGCTCGCACATGCACCCAAAGCTCCTGGATCGGGTCTGGGTGCCACTCTGTGAGTTTTTACCTAGTCCTGGGCATAGGTTCCAGATTTTTTCAGGCTGTTCAAGAGAAGAGTGATTATCAACTGGCAGGGCTGGAGGTTTATGGCGATCCAAGCTGAGAGTCATTTCCTGGGCTTGCTGACCATAACCTCCTTCCTGGCTCCACTGCTCAGACACTCTTCAAGTTCCAGAAGCCCCTTTTGCTTTGTCATTCTTGTATCCTGAGACCACAATGCCCTAACTAGAATTCTGCCTTTTCATTTCCAGAGCCCCTTCCAGAGAGAGATGTCTCTTACTAAAGCAGATTTCTAATGGTTCCGATTTTGCACTCTGGTGTTATATCACTTTCCAGGAGCCGGCTTATGGAGGCTCCCTCCCCCTTCTGTTTATCTTCCAATATCTCCCCACACATTCATGACTCTGCACATCCTACTTTGCAAAAAGCAGTCACTTTTCTGCTTGTAGAGATCCAGATATATATTCTTACATCTCAGGCTAATTTCATGGGTGTTCAAAATGGTTTGATGGATATCCTGCTAAATTCTGGGAACCAGTTGAAATGGTGTCCCCTACCCTTCTGCCATCTTGCCTCCTTGGTCTGGATAGTTTCAAATTATATTTTCTAGTTTTCTGATTCTTTCTTCTGTTTGGTCCAGTCTGCTGTCAAGCTTTCTATTGAATTCTTCAGTCTTTGTATTCTTCAGTTCTAGAATACTGTTTGGTTCTTTTTCGTGTTTTCTAGCTCTTTGTTGAGTTTCTCATTTTGCTCTTTTATTGTTTTCCTGATATAGTTAAGTTGTTTATCTGTGTTCTTCTGTAACCCTCTGAGCATCTTTAAAATAATTATTTTGAATGCTTTGTCAGGTAATTTGTGTTTCTCTATTTCTTTGGGGGTCAGTTACTGGAAGATACTGTGTTCTTTTAGGGATGGTGTGTTTCCCTGACTTTTGTGATGCTGTTATCTTTATATGTCTTTACATATCTCCAAATATTTGAGGAAGCATTCACCTTAATCCCCATCACCTATTTAACCCATCTCTCCACCACCTCCCCCACCGGTAACCATCAATTTGTTCTCTATAGTTAGGAGTCTGTTTCTTGGTTTACCTCTCTCATTTTCCCCCTCTGCTTGTTTGTTGTTTCTTAAATTCCACATATGGGTGAAATCATGGTATTTGTCTTTCTCTGACTGACTTATTTCATTTAGCATAATACTCTCTGGCTCCATCCATGTCAGTGCAAATGGCAAGATTTCATTCTTTTTTAATGACTGAGTAATACTCCAGTGTGTGTGTGTGTGTGTGTGTATCACAACTTCTTTATCCATTAATCAGTCAATGGACACTTGGACTGTTTCCATTATTTGGCTATTGTAGATAATGCTGCTATAAACTTCGAAGTGCATGTATCCCTTTGAATTAGTATTTTTGTATGCTTTTATATTTCCTTAAGCAGCCCACTATCTTTTTTTCAAGTTTTTATTTAAATTCTAGTTAGTTAACATATAGTGTAATATTGGTTTCAGGAGTAGAATTAAAAGTTGTCTTTTTGTCTTTGATTTCTAGCTTAATTTCACACACAGATGGGTTGGAAACATTTCAACAAAGTCAGCCAGTGTATGTTCATCTAGTATGACTCTGTACTAGGGTGTGGCTAATGTCCTCTGCTGTCATCTACTGACAACTGATGGGAATGTAAACATTTTTTTTTATTATTGAAGTAAAATTGGTATATAACATTATATAAGTTTCAGGTATACAACATTATAATTTGACATCTGTATGCACTACAAAGTGATCACCACCAAAAGTCTAGTTACAATCTGATACCATAAGTTTGACCCCCTTTACCCATTTCACACACTTTCAACCAACTTCCCATCTGGTAATCATCAATCAGTTCTCTTTATCTATGAGTTTGTTTTTGTATTATTTGTTTTCTTCTTTTGTTTTGATGTTTTAGATTCCACATATCTGTGAAGTCATGGGGTATTTGTCTTTCTCCATCTGATTTATTTTACTTAACATAATACCCTCAAGGTCAATCCATGTTGTGTTTGTGGGAAGAGGTGAGTTCATGCTCTTTTAATGCTGCCATTCTGAACCTCTTTCCCTGGAATGCAAATATTTCTTAAATTATTTCAAGTGACAAACTTTTTAAAAAATTTAAGACAAGAGACTATAAACAAAACTTTATTTTTGAGTGACTGAGATAAGATGGTTTTTAGACTGGATAAAACCCCTAATATTTTAATGGTATATGAAAAAGATTCTTTTACTGAAAAGAGTAAAAAATTAAGCTATTATGTTTGGTTTATTAAACATTGTAATATGTTTTATTTGATGTAAACTTACACTGGATCCCTAGGATACAAAGATCTGTGGGCACTTTATTTTTTTTTTATTTTTATTTTTTAAAGATTTTAATTTATTTAACAGAGATAGAGAGAGAGCACAAGTAGGCAGAGTGGCATACAGAGGGAGAGGGAGAAGCAGGCTCTCCACCGAGCAGGGAGCCTGCTTCTCGCTCTCCCACTCCCCCTGCTTGTGTTCCTGCTCTCGCTATCTCTCTCTCTGTCAAATAAATAAATAAAATCTTAAAAAAAAAAAAAAAAAAAAAGAAAAGTCCAGGGGCGCCTGGGTGGCTCAGTTGGTTAAGCGACTGCCTTTGGCTCAGGTCATGATCCTGGAGTCCTGGGATCGAGTCCTGCATTGGGCTCCCTGCTCAGCAGGGAGTCTGCTTCTCCCTCTCTCCCTCCCCCCTCTCATGCTCTCTCTCTCCATCTCATTCTCTCTCTCAAATAAATAAATAAAATCTTAAAAAAAAAAGAGAGAAGTCCAATTTGTTAAGGGACATAGGAACATTGATTAGGAAGTCTCATTGATAAAAGTTCTGTTGATTATAAAATATAATATCTTGTCTTTTCCTATCTTAAAGGTGTCAAGTAAAGGTCGTGGGAGGTAGAGAGACAGTAAAGGGTCAGATTCCCTCCTTTCCTGCATGAGAATTTTACCTTCAGGTAGCTTCCTAGTTCTGGAAATAAATAAAGGTGTTATGTATCAACTATGTTATTAAGTAACATTTACCATGGTTAAAATAACCTTGATTGGTAAATTGAGTCTGGACTTAGAGAGCTATGAATACCTCATGAGTAGCCATATTTTCTGGATTTCCTTAGTGTGGGACTCATAACTGGGCAACTTCCCTGTGAGAACCCTAGAAGTTACGGATTTGCATCAAGTTTCTGAAGATCATCAGGCTTTTAAGCCAGAGAGGCTTCCACATTTCTCCCATTAATGTTAATTTCCATTTTTTTTAAATGGAGTTCTTACTTGGGGTGTCAGAGAAAATAGGACCTAAGTGTCTGTGTAAACTACTGCAGGGACTGCTGCAAGGTTCAATTTGCAGTAAACACAAAGCAACATGTGGCAAGCTCTAGTGTTTGTCTCATAGCCTCTGAGTAGACCTCAGAGTGGCCTATGATTGTTTTATGAGACCAAATGCTTAGTTGAACCTAAGAAAACTTAAAGATGGGAGGTGGCAACAGCACGATGGTGGACTTGGAGATCCTAATACTTGTCTCCCTCACACAAAAAATAAATAAACCACAAACCAACAAAAACAGCTCTTTGAAAGCTCTGAAGTACAGTAAAGGAGCAGCAGAAACCTCTGGAGGACAAAAACTGAGTATGGCTGCATAGAAAAGAAGAGGAAGGATTATACCTACATCACCCCACCCACCAGTCCAAAGAAGCTCAGCACCAAGGAGGATACTCTTAGAGGGATTCACCCCATGGGGAAAGGGGGAACTGGGGGAGTGCAGAAATCTCCATCATTGCTTGGGACATCTACAGCCTTGCTGCCAAGAGCCCCACAGACTTTACCAACACTGAGCACAGCTGATGTAGCTGCTCAGGATCCCTGTTGCTGCATCTCTTCCCCGGGGCTGGAGCTGCTGCTGTGCTGTACCTCACCCCTTGAGTTCTGAGTCAGGGCTTTCACCCACCATTACCAGTGCTGCACTGTCACTGCTCTGTGCCCCACCCACTAGGACCTAAATTGTGGCCCTGACTGCACTATTGCTAATCTACACTCTGCTCCCTGGGTCCTGAGTGATGATTTTGACCTTCCACCACCAAGGCTTCACTGATTCTGCATCTTGTCCCCTAAGCCCAGGCCATGACTGCACCTTCTCACCTTAGGGCCCCTTCCCTCCTGCATTCTGCCTCCCTTCCCCTGGGGCACAAGTCATTACAACAAGCCCCAGATACTCAGACCTCAGTTGCATGAATGATCTGCACATGCCCCTGCCTCAAACACCCATGCCATCACAACAGCAAGTGTAACTGTGGCCCAGGACTCAGGGAACATGGTAGTTATTCATGTTCCTGAGCACAGGACCCCTCCGTGGCTGCTGCTCTGGATGCCATGACTCTAGACTTGATGCCAGAGGATATTCTGGGCTAAAATTTCCTTCTTCAGACAAAAAAGAAAAGGAGAACCCCAGCAGCCTTGGCCACCAAGTATCACAACATCCCTAGTTGCCATATCACCAAAGACACCCATAGCATTAGCCACTGAGGACCCTCACAATCTTCATCGACACTGACTACATGTAATGGAGCTGTATAAATACTACACCACTGTACTTTCCTCAGAATCAAAGATACTGCACCCCACCAACCACTGCCCTCACAACCACCTGCAGGTGAAAGGCTTTCCTTACTGAAGAGGCGATTTCTCCCTCTAATATATAGACATCAACACAAAGCCACTAGAAACATGAAAAATTAAAGAAATATGATACCACCAAAGGCACAAAATAATTATCCAATATCAGACCCAAAAGAAATGGAGATCTACCAGTTACCTGAAAATGAATTCAAAATAATTATTTTAAGGAAAGTCAGGGATTATCAAGTGAACACAAATAAACAGCTCAATGAACTTAGGAAAACAAAAATGTGAACAAAATGAGAAGTCCAACAAAGAGATAGAAATAATTTTTTTAAAAAAGAACCAAAAAAATATACTGGAGCTAAAGAATATAATGAGTGCAATGAAAAATTTAATAGAAAGCTTCAACAGTAGACTTGATCAAACAGAAGAATCTGTGAACTTGAAGATGGATCTCTTTAAATTATCTAGTCAAAGAAAAAAGAATTAAAAAGGAAGAAAGCATATGGGATTCTAGGATACCATCATAAGAACAAATATACTCACTATAGGGGTCCTAGGAAACAAAGAGAGAGAGAAGGGGGCAGAGGACTTATTTAAAAAGTAACAGCTGAAAACTTCCCAAATCTGGGGAGATATATTTACATTCAAGTACATCAATTTCAGAGATCCCCAAACAGACTCAACCTAAAGAGATCTTCACCAAGACACATCATCAACTCTCAAAATCAAAGATAAAGTGAGAATTTTGAAAGCAGCAGGAGAAAAAAGTCATCACTTACAAGAGAACCTCCATAAGGCTATCAGTAGATTTTGCAGCAGAAATCTTACAGATCTGGAAACAGTGGGTTAATATATTCAAAGTGTTGAAAAGAGGGGGGAAGTCATCCGGGAATACTTTACCTAACAAAGTTGTTCTTCGGAAATAAAAGAGAGATAAAGTTTCTTAGACAGACAAAAGTTTAGGGAGTTGATTACCACTAAGAAAGCTAGCCCAAAGGTAGCAGAAGGAAGGAGATAAAGATTAAAGCAG
This sequence comes from Neomonachus schauinslandi, assembly GCF_002201575.2. Classification (NCBI taxonomy): domain Eukaryota; kingdom Metazoa; phylum Chordata; class Mammalia; order Carnivora; family Phocidae; genus Neomonachus; species Neomonachus schauinslandi. Next base: position 91,955,701 of record NC_058406.1, on the reverse strand, counting down.
AAATAAATGAAATAGAAAACAAAGAAAATGGAAGAGATCAATGAAATATAGAGTTTGTTTTTTTGAAAAAATACCAAAACGGATAAACCTTTAGCTATGCAAAGGAATAAAAAGAAATGACTCAAATAAAATCATAAGCAAAAGAGGAGACATTACAACTCATACCACAACAATCCAAGGGATGATAAGAGATATGATGAACAACTATATGAAAACAAATTAGATAACATAGAAGAAATGGATAAATTCCTAAAAATATAAAACTTACCAAGATTGAATCATGAAAAATAGAAAATGTGAACACACCAATAAGAAGTGTATATATATATATATATATATTTCCAACAATTCTATTTTTCTATTTTATTATGTTATGTTAGTCACCATACAATACATCATTAGTTTTTGATGTGGTGATCCATGATCCATTGTTTTCGATAACACCCAGTGCTCCATGCAGTACATGACCTCCTTAATACCCATCACCGGGCTAACCCATCCCCCCACCCCCCTCCCCTCTAAAACCCTGTTTGTTTCTCAGAGTCCATAGTCTGTCATGGTTCTCTCTCATTCTGATTCCCCCCCCTTCCTTTTTCCCTTCCTTCTCCTAATGTCCCCCATGCTATTCCTTATGTTCCACAAATAAGTGAAACCATATAATTGACTTTCTCTGCTTGACTTATTTCACTTAGCATAACCTCCTCCAGTCCCATCCATGCTGTTGTAAAAGTTGGGTATTCATCCTTTCTGATGGCTGAGTGATATTCCATTGTATATATGGACCACATCTTCTTTATCCATTCATCTGTTGAAGGGCATCTCAGCTCTTTCCATACTTTGGCTATTGCAAACATTGCTGCTATGAACACTGGGGTGCATATGGCCCTTCTTTTCACTACATCTGTGTCTTTGGGGTAAATACCCAGTCATGAAGAATGCAGTAGTGCAATTGTTGGGGCATAGGGTAGCTCTATTTTTAATTTTTTGAGGAACCACCACACTGTTTTCCAAAGTGGCTGTACCAACTTGCATTCCCACCAACAGTGTAAGAAGGTTCCCCTTTCTCCACAACCTCTACAACATTTGTTGTTTCTTGCCTTGTCCATTTTTGCCATTCTAACTGGTGTAAGGTGGTATCTCAATGTGGTTTTGATTTGAATTTCCCTGATGGCTAGTGATGTGGAGCATTTATTCATGTGTCTCTTAGCCATTTGTATGTCTTCTTCAGAGAAGTGTCTGTTCATGCCTTCTGTCCTTTTCTTGGCTGGATTATTTGTTTTTTGGGTGTTGAGTTTGAGAAGATCTTTATAGATTTGGGTACCAGCCCTTTATCTGTATGTCATTTGCAAATATCTTCTCCCATTCCGTGGATTGCCTCTCAGTTTTGTTAACTGTTTCCTTTGCTGTGCAGAAGCTTTTTATCTTGATGAAGTCCCAAAAGTTCATTTTTGCTTTTGTTTCCCTTGCCTTTGGAGACGTGTTTTGAAAGAAGTGCTGTGGCCAATGTCAAAGATGTTACTATCTATGTTCTCCTCTAGAATTTTGATGGATTTCTGTCTCACATTGAGGTCTTTCATCCGTTTTGAGTTTATCTTTGTGTATGGTATAAGAATGGTTGAGTTTCATTCTTCTGTATATAGCTGTCAAATTTTCCCAGCACCGTTTATTGAAGAGACTGTCTTTTTTCCATTGGGCGTTCTTTCCTACTTTGTCAAAGATTAGTTGACCATAGAGTTCAGGATCCATTTCTGGGGTCTCTATTATGTTCCATTGATCTATGTCTCTGTTTTTGTGCTGATACCATGCTGTCTTGATGACTACTATGGCTTTGTAATATAGTTTGAAGTCAGGCATTGTGATGCCCCCAGCTTTGGTTTTCCTTTTCAACATTCCCCTGGCGATTCAGGGTCTTTTCTGGTTCCATACAAATTTTAGGATTGTTTGTTCCAGATCTGTGAAAAATATCGATGGTATGTTGATAGGGATTTCATTGAAAGTGTAACTTGCTCTGGGCAGCATAGACATTTTAATGATGTTTATTCTTCCAATCCATGAGCATGGAAAGTTTTTCCATCTCTTTGTGTCTTCCTCAATTTCTTTCATAAGTGTTCTGTAGTTTCTAGAGTATAGATCCTTTACCTCTTTGGTTAGGTTTATTCTGAGGTATTTTATGGTTTTGGTGCTATGGTAAATGAGATCGATCCCTTAATTTCTCTTTCTTCAGATACACTGTTAGTGTATAGAAATGCAACAGATTTCTGTCCATTGATTTTGTATCCTGCCACGTTGCTGAGTTGCTGTATGTGTTCTAGTAATTTTGGGGTGGAGTTTTTTGGGTTTTCCACATAAAGTATCATGTCATCTGTGAAGAGAGAGCGTTTAACTTCTTTGTCAATATGAATGTCTTTTATTTCTTTTTGTTGTCTGACTGCTGAAGGTAGGACTTCTAGTACTGTTGAACAATACTGGTGAGAGTGGGCATCCCTGTCATGTTCCTGACCTTAAGGGAAAAGCTCTCAGTTTTTTCCCATTGAGAATGATATTTGCTGTGGTCTTTTCATAGAGGACTTTTATGGTATGGAGGTATGTTCCCTTTATCCCTATACTTCGAAGAGTTATAATCAAGACAGGATGCTGTATTTTCCAACATTTGCACCAACATGGATGGAACTGGAGGAGATTATGCTAAGTGAAATAAGTCAAACAGAGAAAGACAATTATCATATGGTTTCACTTATTTGTGGAACATAAGGAATAGCATGGAGGACATTAGGAGAAGGAAGGGAAAAAGGAAGGGGGGGAATCAGAAAGCGAGATGAACCATGAGAGACTATGGACTACAGGAAGCAAACTGAGGGTTTTAGAGGGGAGAGGGGTGGGGTGGATGGGTTAGCCCAGTGATGGTATTAAGGAGGGCACGTATTGCATGGAGCACTGGGTGTTATACACAAACAATGAGTCATGGAACACTAAAAAAAAAAAAATGCTGTATTTTGTCAAATGCTTTTTCTGAATCAATTGAGAGGAGCATATGGTTCTTGTCTTTTCTTTTATTAATGTGCTCTATCATGTTGATTGATTTGCGAATATTGAACCACGCTTGCATCCCAGGAATAAATCTTACCTGGTCATGGTGAATAATCCTTTTAATGTACTGTTGGATCCTATTGGCTAGGATCTTGGTGAGAATTTTGGCATCCATGTTCATCAGGGATATTGCTCCGTAATTCTGCTTTTTTTTTTAATTTTATTATGTTATGTTAGTCACCGTACAATACATCATTAGTTTTTGATGTAGTGATCCATGATCCATTGTTTTTGTATAACACCCAGTGCTCCATGCAGTACGTGCCCTCCTTAATACCCATCACTGGGCTAACCAATCCCCCCTTCCCCCTCCCCTCTAAAACCCTGTTTGTTTCTCAGGTCCATAGTCTCTCATGGTTTATCTCTCCCTCCAATTCCCCCCGCCCATTTTTCCCTTCCTTCTCTTAATGTCCTCCATGCTATTCCTTATGTTCCACAAGTAAGTGAAACCATATGATAATTGACTTTCTCTGCTTGACTTATTTCACTTAGCATAATCGCCTCCATCCCCATCCATGTTGATGTAAAAGTTGGGTATTCAAATTTCTGATGGCTGAGTAATATTCCATTGTATATATGGACCACAACTTCTTTATCCATTCATCTTTTGAAGGGCATCTCAGCTCTTTCCACAGTTTGGCTATTGCGGATATTGCTGCTATGAACATTGGGATGGATAGGGTCCTTTTTTCACTACATCTGTGTCTTTGGGGTAAATACCCAGTAGTGCAATTGCTGGGTCAGAGGGTAGCTCTATTTTTAACTTTTTGAGGAACCTCCACACTGTTTTCCAAAGTGGCTGTACCAACTTGCATTCCCACCAACAGTGTAAGAGGGTTCCCCTTTCTCCACAACCTCTCCAACATTTGTTGTTTCTTTCCCTGTCCATTTTTGCCATTCTAACTGGTATAAGGTGGTATCTCAGTGTGGTTTTGATTTGGATTTCCCTGATGGCT